>NC_083241.1:15101037-15366037 GCF_032191835.1 Heteronotia binoei
CCCCCCAGTTGCCACCCTTTGTCCCCGACCTTCAAGGAAGGAGGAGAGCCACTGTAAGGCTAGCCCCCGAATTCCTGCGTCGGCGAGGCGGCGGGACAGCAGCCGATGATCGGCCATATCGAACGCGGCCGATAGGTCTAGCAGCAGCAATATTGCTGAGCCGCCTCGGTCCAGTTGTCGCCGGAGGTCATGCATGAGGGCGACCAGGACTGTTTCCGTCCCATGGCCTGGGCGAAAGCCGGACTGGCATGGGTCTAGGACGGAAGCGTCCTCCAAAAACTCCTGTAACTGCAACGCCACAGCCCTCTCAATAATTTTGCCCCAAAAGGGCAAATTCGAGACCGGTCGGTAATGTGCCAATTTGGCCGGGTCTGATGTAGCTTTTTTCAGGAGAGGGCAGACCACTGCCTCTTTCAGGGGTGTTGGAAAAGCACCCTCTGAAAGAGAACGATTTATGATGTCCCGTATAGGACATCTTCGTTCCTCCTGGCAGGCCTTAATTAGCCAGGAGGGACATGGGTCCAGATCGCAAGTTGTGGATTGTGCAGTGCCAAGAATTCTGTCGACTTCCTCCAAGCTGAGCGGGTCGAAGCAATCCAGAGTTGAATCAGAAGACGCACATTGGGCCTCGAGTTCACTTACTGCATCTAAGTTGGCAGGGCAGTCGCGGCGGAGCGATTGGACCTTATCTGCAAAAAATTTCGCAAAAGCCTCACAGCCTATCTCCAATTCCTTAGCTTTTGAATTGCCCTGTGGCAATGTTGTAAGATTCCGAATTATTCTAAATAATTGAGCCGGGCGCGAATTTGCAGATGCAATCTTAGCCGCAAAGAATGTTTTCTTTGCGGTCTTGATTGCCATCTCATAGGACGTCATAAACTTCCTATAAGATGTTCTAGTCGCTTCGTCGCGGGTACGCCGCCATTGCCTCTCTAGCCGTCTAAGACCTTGTTTCAGCTGGCGTAATTCCGGGGTATACCACGGAGCCAGCCTAGTCCGAGGTCGCAGAGGACGTCGAGGTGCGATCTCTTCGATGGCCCTAGAGAGCCGGCTATTCCAGGTCTCAACCAGGCCATTGAGAGAATCGCCAGAGGGCCAGGAGTCCCGCAGGGCCATTTGGAACCGTTCCGGATCCATTTGGCTCCGCGGGCGAGCCATAATAGGCTCCTCGCCTAAACAAGTTTGGGGAGGCATATCTACACGGGCCTTGAGGGCGAAGTGATCCGACCACGGCACTGCCTCTGCGGTTATATCGCTCACTGCAACCCCGGCCGCAAAGATCAAGTCCAACATGTGTCCGGCCTGTTGAGTGGGGGTTGCAACAAATTGAGAGAGTCCCAGTGTCGCCATGGAAGACACTAGGTCCATCGCCTGATTAGAGGACGGGTCATTGGCATGGACGTTGAAGACACCCAGGATTATCAGCCTTGGGTGCTCCAGCGCCCAGCCTGTCGCCGCCTCAAGCAGGGACGGTAAGGCGCTGGCTGGTGCGTTAGGCGTACGGTACACCAGCCAGATCGCCAACCCCTCTCCAGCCTCCCACACCAGACCGGCACATTCAATACCCTCAATCTTTGGGGCCGGGAGCGCCCTGAAGGAGTAAGCCTCCCGTACAAATAATGCCACTCCTCCCCCCCACCCGCTAGTCCGCGATTGGTGGAAGACTGAGTAACCCGGGGGAGCTGTTTGCGAGAGGGCTACTGTATCACCCTCCCGGATCCAGGTCTCAGTCACGCAAGCCAGGTCCATATCCTGTTCGAGCAAAAACTCTCGAAGGATTGAGGTCTTATTATTAATGGACCTGGCGTTGCATAACACCAATGACGGAGGCGGGTTATTCAGCCTGGCCCTACTACCTGTCACCCTTAGGATGGGACGCAGTAGTTGAAGATGGTGATCATATCACCTCTCAGCCGTCTCCTCTCCAGGCTAAACATGCCCAGCTCCTTCAACCTTTCCTCATAGGACTTGGTCTCCACACCCCTCACCATCTTCATCTCCCTCCTCTGGAGCCATTCCAGCTTGTCTATATCCTTCTTAAAATGTGGTGCCCAAAACTGAACACAATACTCCAGGTGAGGTCTTACTAGAGCAGAGTAAAGCGATACCATCACATCATGTGACCTCTGTTGATACAGCCCACAATTGCATTTGCCTTTTTAGCCACCGCATTACACTGTTGTTTTGTTCATCCCTGAATTTGTTGTTGCTGTGGCCAGTGTGGGAGGGGTGCAAAGCCTGCTACCAGCCTCTTAGGTAGGGACCATAGGGGGAGGGGTCCGCAGGGGGCCACTGGGGAGGGGTCCATGGGGGTGAGTGCAGAAAGCTGGAGACGCTGGGGGCCATCCCTCGCCCTACCACATGCTTTAAAGAGCCTGGTGATCAGCTGATTGGCAGGCTCCTTGAATGGCATGAGAGGGGCAGTGGCACAATTTAAATCACACAGGAGGGGGTGGCCCCGGGTTGGGGCAGGCCCTGTGGGCCCCTGGTTAGCTGCAGGCCTGCCTGCCACTGTGCAGAACTGTCATGGACAAACTTTGTCAGTATAGAAGAGGACTTTGGGAAAACCCAAATAGATCTCTGGATTCACCTAAAGCTTTTTTTTGTGTGTATGTGTGTGTGTGTGGGGGGGTATCCATACATTCCTCATTGCTGCTGTAGATTTTCCTTTCTTCCTCCTTATGGTTACTTGACTACAACTCCTCAGGGATCACATACCCAGAATAATCATATGGTGGTTTGTGTGTTAAGTTAAGAGGGGGGAGAGGGACCTCCCTTCTTAGCCACGATTCTCATTGGGTGAACTTAGTCCAGTCACCCTCTCTCTCAGGAGAGAGCCAGTTTGGTGTAGTGATTAAGTGTGCGGACTCTTATCTGGGAGAAATGGGTTTGATTCTCCACTCCTCCACTTGCACCTGCTAATATGGCCTTGGGTCAGCCATAGCTCTCGTAGGAGTTGTCCTTGAAAGGGCAGCTGCTGTAAGAGCTCTCTTAGCCCCACCTACCTCACAGGGTGTCTGTTGTGGGGGAGGAAGGTAAAGGAGATTGTGAGCCGCTTTGAGACTCTGAGATTTGGAGTGGAGGGCGGGATATAAATCCAATATCATCTTCTCCTTCCTTCCTTCCTTCCTTCCTTCCTTCCTTCCTTCCTTCCTTCCTTCCTTCCTTCCTTCCTTCCTTCCTTCCTGAGCCAGTTTGGTGTAGTGGTTAAGTGTGCAGACTCTTATCTGGGAGAACCGGGTTTGATGCCCCACTCCTCCACTTGCACCTGTTGGAATGGCCTTGGGTCAGCCATAGCCCTGGCAGAGGTTGTCCTTGAAAGGGCACCTGCTATGAGAGCCCTCTCAGCCCCACCCACCTCACATGGTGTCTGTTGTGGGGGAGGAAGGGAAAGGAGATTGTGAGCCGCTCTGAGACTCTTCGGAGTGGAGGGCAGGATATAAATCCAGTATCTTCAATATAACCTGTTAGGAGGATAAAATGGTGGATGGGAGACCCATGTAGCCTCACCTAGTCTCTCTGGAGAAACAGCAGGATTTAAAACAAATGTGATTGAGACAGGGAGGGTGATGACATCAGAGTGCTACATAGCCATAACAGTGGCCTGGGTCCTTACAGGGACCCCTTTGAGAACACGCATTCAACCAGTGTGCAATGTTCCCTCTAAGCTGCGGAGTCTTGAGAGCAAAAATTCTTCTTTGTGAGCTCCTGGCATTAAAGTTGTGAGCTCCTGCATCAATTAGCGTGCTCTGGGGCAATCCTTCCTGAGCAGGCTGAGCTAAAGCAAAAATGTGTGAGCCAGAGGCTAAAAAAAAAACAGAGCTAGCTCACATGAACTCAGCTTAGATTGCACTGGCTCCAGGTTGAGTGCAATTTCAGATTCAAGGTTCTGGTATTAACCTTCAAGCCCTTGAACAGTCAGGAGCCAGTGTACTTTCAGGACCACCTGTCCCACTATACCCCCCAGCCCTGAGTATTATAAACTGGGGAGCAAATCTCCTGGTGATCCCTGGCCCTAAAGACATCTGGCTGTCCTCAGACAGAGCCAGGGCCTTTTCAGCCCTGGCCCCGGCCTGGTGGAATGCTAATGACATGCAAACCCTGTGGGACCTGGGTGTTTCACCAGGCCTATGGTTGAGGACAGCAATGGTTTAGCAGAAAGCCTGGCTTCCATCTTTCGCCATTTTCTTCCCCACACCCTCCACAGAGAGGGCACAAACTGACATCACATGCTGCTAGATGAGCTTATTGTTGCACAGGATTGTTTTTAATTGCTTTTTATTGTAATTGTTTAGAGTGTTTTATTTCTTGATGTGTTGGTTTATGGTGTACACCGCCCTGACCTCTTTGTGGGAGGGTGACTTGTAATTGAGTCAATCAATCAATCAATCAGACATCACGAGGGACAAAAAGAACCTTCAAGTCACCTCGCTTCAAATGGAGAGAAGATGGGGCATGTCCAATGGCTAAGATGACTTACAGTGCAATCCTAGGGAGAGCTGCAACCTTCTAAGTCCATTGAAGTCCATAGCCTTAGAATGGAGTGACTCTGCATAGAACTGCACTGTTAGCTTCCCTGCCTTAGACTGCTTTGGTGGTTTCATTCCGGTGGCCCCCAGCAAATACTTCCACACCCTTTCTCCCTGACAAATTATCCTGAAAGAGTGGGCTTCAAAGACACTTAGGAAATCCTCAACCCCAATCTGGCTGTGCTTTAGGGAAAACTGTGTATTGATTATTAAGAGGTAATTACAGAGGTGGTCTAAGACAGGGGTGCACAACCTTCGTGAGTCTGTGGGCACTTATGGAATTCTGACACAGAGTGGTGGGCACAATCATTAAATGGCTGCCATCGGAGATGGAGCCCACCACAAAATGGCTGCCATAGGAGGCGTCACTGACTACAAAATGTCGGTTAGTGAGGTAAGATGTTGGTGAGTGCCATGGCACCCACAGATGCCACATTGAGCACTCTTCGTCTAAGATATTTTGATTCTTATTGCAGTTAATCCATAATGATGATAAAAACAATTAATAATCTCAATAGTTCATTCTTTAATGATGCCTCAAACTGTATTGCTTGAGGGAGGCCATCTCACCCCACTTAACAGTGGGGACTTGCCTGGCAGAAGGTCTCCTTGCCCTCTAAAAAGCCAAGCTGTGCCAGCTGTACCAAGGAGAAAAGAATCGAGGCCAAAGAATAAATGTTTTGCTGGTTACATTAACAAGGAGCACTTGTAATTTAATTAAAACCAAATCTCCAACTGTCAGAAGGGCAAACATTACTCCCTGAAAACATATTCAGTTCATTCTTCTTATTAAATTAAATGGTCTGGCTTCAACTAGGCATTCTCCTTCCCCTGGAATAAATTGACTCTGGCTTTGCTTAGTATGTGGTGGGGTGTGGTGGTCCAATTGCCAGCTGCTCACCCTCCAAGAAAAGACTAGGGTCTAACACGGTTGTTCAGTTCTTTTAGCTTTTTAGTCATAATGAGCCCCAGCTGGTCTTCTACCAAGGATTATCCAGGGCCAACCCTATTTAACTTGAGCAGCAGAACTGCTGTTGTGAGTCACTACATGGATGGTCCAATGACTGTAATAAATGTGGCTGACTGAGGGGAATCTGTCCTTATTGAGCCTCTGGGCCCTTTTGGAAGTCTGAACCCCACCCCCCTCCCAGACCCTCACGGAATTGCTGCTGTGGGGGGTGAGCAGTGAGAACATGGTGGGAGGTTTCACAGAATATCTGGAAATTCTAAGCCAAGCATCTTACTATGATGGGTACGTTTCTGAACCAGAGGCTGAGTGATGGAAGGCCACTCCATCCATCTGTTGGTCTTTCTGTCAGCACCAAACAAGTGAAGATGAAAAATGAGTGGATGTTCTCAGTTTTGTAAATTTTATATTGGTCTGTTTTTGGCAACCCATTATTTATTCATTTATTCATTATTATTATTATTATTATTATTATTATTTGGATTTTTATTCTGCCCTCCTCAGACGGGCTCAGGGTGGCCTTGAGTGGTAAGCTGAATGTGCATACAGAAATTTTTCCGCATATACACTGCAAAATTTTTACCTTATTTTACTTGAAAGGAAGACTAAGGCTTTTTGGAGGGTGGGGATGCCATTAAGAAAAAAATAAAGGGTGCTCTTAAATTCATATGCCAGTCACAAATGCGTGTACCAACACACACACTTCTTGCATATAACTTGTCCTTTAGGGTAGTTATCTTACACTGAGGGTCATTTTTATTTGAGTCTTGAATCCTTGGAAGGAAGAACATTCGGGCCAGGACTGCATTATTTACTTATTCACCAAACACCCCAAGGGTTCTTTTGATGCAACAGATAACGAGATGAATGATTATTTAGCAATCCAACATACAATACGAGCCGGGGGTCTCAAAGCTTGTTATGATATCCATAGAGCTGTTCTTTCATACCCCAGTGAAAAGCAGCCAGCTGAAACGGAGCATATGTTGGAAGAAGCGCACAGGATTCCAGGACCAGTTGTGTGAGACAGGAAACAGAGAAGTAATGGTGCGAGTGGGGAGGAAGAGAGAGGCTATTAGGGAGGCGAATGGATTTGCTACGCTTGGGCCAAACAATGTGTTTAAATGTAGGCCAGTTCTGAGGGGAAAAAAGATGGTCATTTGTGAAGAAACACCTGCGGCCTAGGAACAGATGCAAAATATAAAAGAATCACCCATCTCTGTAGCTGATAGTGTTCCAGTGTAATTAGTTGAAGAGGTTTGTTATTTATGTTTGAAGACTTTTCTGTTGGGAGAAAGATCCCCCAAGGAGGCTTAAGGCATTCTTTAAAATATCAAGGGAACAAAAACAAACAAACAAACCCTGTGGTATGAAATCATTAAAACCAGGCCTTGGATTCAACGGGAGCTCACAGGAGCACAGCTCCTGAAACTTTCTGAGAGTTCCACCTCCTCCTTCCCACCGTGCCCATTGAATAATAGTTGCAGCTGCATAGCAATCCCTGGATGAGCTCCACCACCTATTTTTCTACAAAACGAACCCTGATTATAACTGTAATAATAAAAATTACAAAACAGCAGTCAAAAAGCTAGTTTGGTGTAGTGGTTAAGTGTGCAGACTCTTATCTGGGAGAAGCGGGTTTGATTCCCCACTCCTCCACTTGCAGCTGCTGGAATGGTCTTGGGTCAACCATAGCTCTGGCAGAGGGCAGCTGCTGTGAGAGCCCTCTCCAGCCCCACCCACCTCACAGGGTGTCTGTTGTGGGGGAGGAAGGTAAAGGAGATTGTGAGCTGCTCTGAGACTCTGAGTGAAGGGTGGAATATAAATCCAATGCTGTTGTCTTCTTCTAACAAAACCATACATGAAAATGGCAAGGGGGGGTGGATTCAAACTCAAGATAACCAGTAATCCAAAATGAAGGAGATCTACATGGGAAAAAGTGACCCTTTAATGCAAGAGCCAGTGTGGTTAGAGTTTGGATTAGGATCTGGGAAGCCCCTGGGTTTGAATCCTCACTCTATCATGGAAGCTTGCTGGGTGAGTCTGGGACAGTAACACTTCTTCAGCCTAACCATCCTCACTAAAGATGGGCATGTAGAGGAGATTGTACACCATCGTGAACTTTAGGCATCAAATGAGCTTGCTTGGTTTGTGAGGCTCGTGACCTGGTAGAATCCCCCCCGCCCTGTACTTCAGGGATTCTGTAGTTTGACATTAGTCCACTTTTGCTTGCATTGCTGCAGTTACAGGAGTCTGTGCAACAAGCTAGTGACACCAAACTCACTTTTGCTTTTTACTTGCTTTGAGGTTTTCTAAATATATGATTGTACAGAGACAACCTGTCTCGACATGTATCAATTCACAGACAGCAACAGTTTCAAAATTTGTGAAAAGTTTGTGCCATTTGACCTGTCATGAACTTGACATTGCAAAGCACAAAGCTTCCAAAATTCATCATGAAATTCAGTTTGTGAGCCAGCTTGTGCCCAGTGTCCCCTCTAAGCTGAGTTAGTGTGAGCTAGCTCACCATTTTTTAGCCTCCAGCTCACACATTTTTTGTCTCAGCTCAGGAAAAATGGCCCCAGAGCAAACTGATTTATGCAGTCGCTCAAAACTTTAATGCCAGGAGCTCACAAAGTAGAATTTTTGCTCACAAGACTCTGCAGCTTAGAGGGGACATTGTTTGTGCCCTTCCTTAATCCTCACAGGATGAGAGGAAGAAAAATGAAGGACTTCAGAAAGGTATAAGCTACTTTGGGCCAATGGGTATTCAGAGGGTCACCCCACAGAAATCCAGATGGTGCACGCTTTCACTGGCTAATGTGAGACATAATCTTTCACCAAGTTCAGCTGCCTTGCAATGTAGCCCTTAGCAGAGCTTGGAGGAAAGTGTCATCAAGTTGTAGCCAGTTTATGGTGACCCTGTAGAGTCATTCAAGGCAAGAGGTGAAAAGAGGTGGTTTGCCACTGCCTGTGTCCCTGTAGCAATCCTGGACTTCCTTGATGATCTCCCATCCAAATACTTAGAAGGGCCAACCCTGCTGGGCTTCTGAGATCAGCAGAGACCATGCTAGCCTGGACCATTCAGGTCCCTTAACAGAGTCTACACCCTTCTAAATCCATTGCACCTCAATGGGCTGAAAAGGGTCCCACGCCAGAGCTTTTTTAAAAGCAGAAATGCACAGGAACACAGTTCCAGCTGGCTTGGTGCCAGGGGGAGTGGCCTAATATGCAAATGAATTCCTGCTGGGCTTTGAGAGCCAGTTTGGTGTAGTGGGTTAAGTGTCTGGGAGAACCGGGTTTGATTCCCCACTCCTCCACTTGCAGCTGCTAGAATGGCCTTGGGTCAGCCATCGCTCTACCAGAGTTTTCCTTGACAGGGCAGCTGCTGTGAGAGCCCTCTCCACCCCACCCACCTCACAGGGTGTCTATAGTGGGGGGAGAAGATATAGGAGATGGTAAGCCGCTCTGAGTCTCTGATTCAGAGAGAAGGGCAGGGTATAAATCTGTAATTCTTCTTCTCTACAAAAAAGCCCTGTGAGAAACAATGGTGATCTCATGGGGGTGTGGCCTAATATGTAAATGAGTTCCTGCTGGGCTTTTTCTACAAAAAAAGCCCTGTCTGACTCTATTTAATATCACCCTGTTAATCTAATTGAAATGCTTAGAAACCTGTTCATTTATTATGAATGGCCCGTGTGCAGGAGAATTTCCTGGGGAATTGTGGCCCATGGATGGGTAAGATCTTTCTGGCTACTAACTCTGCACCCTTAACGTTGCTGAGAAACTATAGACTGAGACCAGTGTCGTTATTTTGAGTTAGATTGGGGAGGAGCAGTATCTGGGAATCCTGTGTTCAATTCCTCATTCTAGCATGCAGTTCACGTTGGGCCTGTAATTCTCTCTCAGCCTAACCTACCACACAGGGATTTTGTGGGGGTTAAATGTAAAAGAGAGAGTCAAGCGTGCTGCCCTGAACTCACTGGAAGAAGGAAGGGATACAAATAGACTTGATGGGGTGGTAGCCAGTGCTGCAGTGGTTAGAATGTTGGATTTGATATGGGAACATGTGGATTTGAATCCTCTTTAGGGCCACAGAGCTGGCTTTCTCAGCTTAACCTGCAGAATACTGCTTCTTGTGTACCCCTGCCCACATTCACAGATATTTGTGTTGAATCAATAGAATTCTTAATGCGCCAAAACTTTTGAATAAGCACAAGTGAGGTTTTCCAGTCCTTACCTTATGGGACACTGCTGGAGAAAGGATGATAGGTAGATGTTAGACCTTTCCTATAATTTCATGTAAGCTCATTGGGCCCATATAAATACTTTGGGTTCAGTAAACATGAAATATTCAGTTCACTGTCGTACTTTCTTGTATGATGATGACGGTATGTCAAGTGGCAACCCCTTGGGGTTTTTCCAAGGCATTCAGAGGTGGTTTGCTGTTGTCTTTCTCTGCCTAGCAGCCCCACTCCTCCTTTGGGGTCTCCCATCCAAGTACTAAGCAGTGTCCACTCTGCTTAGCTTCTGAGCTCTGATTACCTTGGGCTGGTCTGAGCTATTCAGTCCATATTGCATCTGTATTATATTATAGTTGGAGATGCGAACCAGAATTAACCAGTATTTCCCAGCTAATGGTCCTTGACTGTTTTAGATGATATTTGACCTTTCTTTCTTTTCCCATCACCCTTGGAAGTATTGTACGGAAGTATCATAGATAATACCTAGAAGGTACCATCCCAACTTTACTATCAGAGGAGGCGGGGGAAATGTGTGGCTTTTTTGGTGGTCTATAAGAAAGCTATGAAGTCATACAGAAATTTCTGTGTTGAACATCTTGCAGACGATTTCAGCTTGCTGGAAAGCTCATTCCCAGTTGGATTGTGAGGTTATTATTGTAAGGTCATCTTTTCATGCTCTCCTCCTCCCCCTTTTTTTTGTTTAGCGTTACCATTTCTCCAAAAGATGGAGGACACTCAAAACATGCCCAGGGGTGCATTTCCCCCTTGCCATTGTAAGAATATAAATATGTTTTTCAGTTTCTCTGGTTAAGGCAGCTTTCAAGTTGTTCCAATCATTTCTCCTTCGTACGCTAAATCCCTGATTTGTTAGTCCCCAAATGAAATATCATTCCATAATGCTGACATTTATGTTGGAGCCACATCAGAGAACATAAAGCTATTACCTTCCAATAATTGATATTTTAATGCCTTGTAACATCCTAGCAAAATGGTGGGAATATATGTTAAAAGGAAGCTGGAAAGCTGCGTAAGTGAGAGAATATGCCAACCCCCAACTTGGCTTTCCCACCTAGCCATTGAACTCACAGGGAAATTTCCTGGTGGGCTGGTTTTCAGGAAGGCCTGGGTGAGCCAGGGCCCAATATTGGCATCACTGCTTTGCATGGCTCTGTGGCTTGTAGCGCCACAAGTGTCACTCACTTCCCATCCAAGGGACGGACGGAGGGAGGGACGGTGGCTCAGTGGTAGAGCATCTGCTTGGAAAGCAGAAGGTCCCAGGTTCAATCCCTGGCATCTCCAAAAAAGGATCCAGGCAAATAGGTGTGAAAAACCTCAGCTTGAGACCCTGGAGAGCCGCTGCCAGTCTGAGAAGACAATACTGACTTTGATGGACCAAAGGTCTGATTCAGTATAAGGCAGCTTCATATGTTCATATGTTGTTCCCGATCCCAGTGCCGCTCACATCCCACAGAGCCATTTCCCCTTCCCAATCTACCTTTGGAGTGGGGAGCAGGGACATAGAGGGTGCAGGGGTTTTTTGGGAGCAGGAACTCCTTTGCATATTAGGCCCCACACCCCTGATGTAGCCAATCCTCCAAGAGCTTACAGGGCTCTTGGCTACATCAGGAGTGTGTGGCCTAATATGCAAAGGAGTTTCTGCTACAAAAAAAAAAAAAGCCACGAAAGGGTGCAATGTCAGCTATGCTGCTACATCACTTCTGGGGAAAACCTGGAAGTGGTGATGGGTAGCTCTAGGAATTGGCAGAAACTCTATGGTAAACCCTATGGTTTCTCCCCAGAAGTAGTGGTGCCATTTTAAAAACAAATTATGATTTTTCTCCTGCCGCTGGCACTGGGCAACTAGTGTTGCCAGCAGGAAGCCTCCCACCATAACGGGTGGCCTGGCAGCCCTGCCTGCAGAATCAATCAGTGTAATGTTTCCAGTCTCTGGTTGAGCTGATATGACTCCATTAGGTCCTGACCCTTGAGAGGAACAGCTCTGTGAAAACTTGTGGCTGACCAAAGGTCACATCAGCAGCTGCAAGTGGAGGAGTGGGGAATCAAACCCAGTTCTCCCAGATAAGAGTCAGCGCACTTAACCACTACACCAACCTGGCTCCCTGCCAGTTTCTGTGCTGTGCTCATAAGCTGTGCTCAGTCACATGGAGGTAGGAGACGGGGCCAGTTTGATTGTGCTTGCTCTCTCTTTCTCTGGGTATGGACAGGTCTTCTGCACATGGCCAGACTGTATGTTTGTTGACATTGGGTGCAATCAGATGGGCAGGTTGCCACAGCAGGATCTGGACTTTTAAAAAGCCACCTGAGTTTTGCACTGCTTCATGTTGATCAGACAGTGGCCACTAAGCTGGTATCATAGTGCTGCGAGCCTGTGGTTGTCCACATTGCTTTTGCGCCACAGCCTTGGACCCATGGCCGGGTTAGGGGTTTCCCTCCAAATTCCTGTTGTGTGTGTGCAGAAGCAGACAAGTTAGGGTTGCCAAGTCCAATTTAAGAAATATCTGGGGACTTTGGGGGTGGAGCCAGGAGACATTAGGGGTGGAGCCAAGATCAAGGCTGTGACAAGCATAATTGAACTCCAAAGGGAGTTTCTGGCCGTCACATTTAAAGGGACGGCACACCTTTTCAATGCCTTCCTTCCATTGGAAATAATGAAGAATAGGGGCACCTTCTTTGGGGGCTCATAGAATTGGGCCCCCAGGTCCAATCTTTTTGAAACTTGGGGGGTACTTTGGGGAGAGGCACTAGATGCTATACTGAAAATTTGGTGCCTCTACCTCAAAAAACAGCCCCCCCAGAGCCCCAGATACCCGCAGATCAATTCTTCATTATTTTCTATGGGAATAAATCTCCCTAGGGAATAATAGAGTTCCCAGCAGACATTTCCCTCCCCTCCCCCTGCTTTCTGATGACCCTGAAACGGGGGGAGGGCCTCCAAACCAGGGGATCCCCTGCCCCCACCTGGGGATTGGCAACCCTAAGACAAGTGCACACATGCTCCTGGTTGGTTCTATGGGGTTGGGGGGAAAAGAGGTTGTGCCAGAAACAGAGTGAACCAATCCCACTGCTCATGCATTTCCATGGCTTGCCGGGGCAATAAGATAGCTGGAAACCAACCATGGAAGTGCTATGCTGGGGAAGCCCTGGAATTTCTCAGCGGCTAATCTGCATGGGAGTCATTTTAGTGTGAGGAAAGGATGGGTGGGGCATGGGGGCCAGATGTGTGCATGTGATCACACCCATTTAATCTGGAGAAAAAGCAGTGGTGGAACTCTAGCAGGAGCTCCTTTGCATATTAGGCCATACACCCCTGATGTAGCCAATCCTCCAAGAACTTACAAAAAAGAGCCTCGTAAGCTCTTGGAGGATTGGCTACATCAGGGGGTATGTGTCCTAATATGCAAAGGAGCTCCTGCTAGAGTTCCACCCCTGAGGAGAGGAATGGCTATGTTGGGCCAAACTGTTCATCTAATCACACCCATTAATTTGTGAACAGGGCTACTTGAGACCAACTGCACAGTTCTCTCTCCCACCTTCCCAAGCAGGGTCAAAATGCCCATCTTTATTTTTTTTCCCCTAGCCTAGAAAGGATGGCCAAAGCAGTATGGAAGTGTGGAGGCACAGAGCGTTTGTGATCTAGGCCTGTGCATTTGAAAAAGCAAGTATTTCTTTTTGATAGTTCGAAGGTGCTGCTTGCAATTTGTGAACAAAATGGTGAGCCGAACTGAAGGCTGACCAGGTATCCCCCTCATTTAGCCGCAATGTGGGCTGCTATTACATATATACAATTTCTCCCTTCGCTGTGGCTGGCATTCTTAAAAGTTGGCTCATTTGTGCTTTCGATTTGGATTGAGTTGCTGACTGCTTCACCTTGGAAGAGCAGTTATTAAGGTGCAAGATGATACTTTAATGCTCAAAACCCAAATGCTGAGTTTAAGAAGCAATTGACCAGCCCAAAAGTATTGCTGATTCTGCTGTAAAGAAATCACTACCAGCGCCATATTGACCCCAACAGCTCGAGTCTATTTATTGACGGTTAGCGTGATCCAGAAGGGATCAAGGCTTTCAGCGTAAAGCTTCTCATACACTGGAGACAGAACTGTGGTCTAAGGTGCCAGTGATTTATATACGCGCAGGAGGTCAATGCCCATCAATGGACAGAGAGAGAGGCAGAAGATCTCTCTGTGGGTTTGATTGGAGATGCCCCATCTGAAAACGTGCCAAGAGAAGGGAACAAAACACTTGAGGTGTTCCATAAATTTTAGTGTGCTATGAAGAAGAAGACCTGTATCCTGATTTATATCCTGCCCTTCTCTCTGGATCAGAGTCAGAGTAGTTTACAATCTCCTTTATCTACTTCCCTCACAACAGACACCCTGTAAGTGGGTGGGGCTGAGAGAGCTCTTACAGAAGCTGCCCTTTCAAGGAAAACTCTGCCAGAGCTATAGCTAACCCAAGGCTATTCCAGCAGCTACAAGTGGAGGAGTGGGGAATCAAACCTGGTTCTCCCAGATAAGAGTCTGCACACTTAACCACTACACCAGACTGTCTCTCTATCCATGTTGTAGAGAGGCAACAGAGGATTTCTAAACTGCCTTTTCAAAGGCTATTTGGGGGAACAGATTACCGTGGGAAAAGGGCTAGTGTTTTTTCCTTCATATTTGCTGTTGAGAAAAACAGTTGTAATTAGTTAAGGGTTCAGTCATATGAGAGAAACATCAAAGCAAAAGTAAATGTCATCGTTTATTGCCAAACAGCATCCTCTCAGGGTCTCTGAATACCCTCTGAGTCCTCCTGCCTGCGGCTTCTCCCTCGTAGCCAGCAGGGGTCCTGTTTAAACTCCCATCTAGGGGTGTGCAATTTTTTAAACTGGTATTTTTAGATTTGAGTCTATTCAGGGGTCATTTTGTAGAAAAATAGGTGGTGGAGCTCATCCAGGGATTGTTATACAGCTGTATAACAAGGAGGTGGAACTCTCAGAAGGAGGAGGTGGAACGCTCAGAAAGGTTCAGGAGCTGTGCTCCTGTGAGCTCCCACTGAATCTGAGGCCTGAGTCTATTGGACCTGAAAATATTGCAGAACTTTGGAAAAATCCTGAATTCCAATACTGGTATCCAGGACTTTTTTTGTAGCAGGAACTCCTTTGCAAATTAGGCTGCACCCCCTGATATAGCCAATCCTCCAAGAGCTTCCAATAGGCCCTGTACGAAGAGTTCTGTAAGCTCTTGGAGGGTGGGCTACATAAGAGTGGTGTGGCCTAATATGCAAAGGAGTTCCTGCTAAAAAAACCCCCACCCTGCTGGTATGGTATTGGGATCCAGGATTTTTTTTTTGTCTAATAGACTCAAGAAAGAAAATACTGAGGTTTTTTGTTTGTTTTACGGCAACCTAATCCCGTGGCTGGTTTGGCTTCTCCTGCAGCCTGAATTAAACCGAACTGCAGGAGAAACCAGTGAAAACCCAAGCGAACAGGGAGCACTCTGCTCCCTGTTGGCACAGCTGATTCTTGCTGGGCTGGCTTCTCCTGAAGCCTGGTTTAAACCAGGCCGCAAGAAAAGCCAGCCCCAAGTCGAGCCATGGGGAACAGTCTTCTCCCTGCCAGCACAGCTGATCCCTGGGCTGTCTTCTATAGACCCTTTAAACTTTAAAGGGAATGCAGCAGAAGCCCGACAAACAGCTGAGAGCTTGGAGCAATGTGCTTCTGCCTCTCCGCTGTGTCTAGATCTATCCATCAGTTTCCAAATATATCGGTGATTTTGGGGGGATTTTTTCCCCTGGTTTTCCTGAGAAAACCTGGATGCATTTGGGAAGCTGATATAGATAGATAGACAGATAGACAGACAGATAGATATAGATAGGTATTTACAAAGGTAAAATACAAAGGTATTTTTGGCTCCGCTAAATCCGCATGCACATCCCTACTTCTGTCCTTTGTGTTCTTATAAATAGGTGCCTCTAAATTTCCTCGGTGGTCTTCTATCCACATACTAACCAGGGCTGCTTAGCTTGCAAGTCCTGGTGAGACTGGGCTAGCCTGGGGCCTCCAGCTTGCAGGCACATTTTATAGTGACCTTGAAATGTCCCCGTGGCACAGAGTGGTAAAGCTGCAGTACTGCAGTCTGAATTCTCTGCTCATGAACTGAGTTCGATCCCGGTGGAAACTGGATTCAGGTAGCCGGCTCCAAGTTGACTCAGCTTTCCATCCTTCTGAGGTCGGTGAAATGAGTCCCCAGCTTGCTGGGGGGAAAGTGTAAATGACTGGGGAAGGCAATGGCAAACCACCCTGTTAAAAGTCTGCTGTGAAAACGTTATGAAAGCAGCATCACCCCAGAGTCGGAAATGACTGATGCTTGCACAGGGGACTACCTTTTCCTTTTTACTGAAATGTCTGAGTGACAATCCAAAGGTCAGACCACTGGCCTGTCAAGGTTAGTGCTATCTGTTTTGGCCGGCACAGACTTGCTTAGCTGTGTTCATTTGAGATTTTAAAACTGGAGGTAACCAGGGACAGATGCCTTGTGCATGCTAGATACGACTCTGCGACAAAGCTTTTGGTGCTCCCCAGTGCTTGCTTGTATTCCAGAAAGGCGGCTGAGTCTTGCTGTATTTTATCCCCAAGCAGTTTAAAGTCCTTAGGCAGTACTCTCTATACTCCATGGCACCATATCATCAACTCTCTCTGGATCTCTAGTTTCATTGCTGTCACAGGCAAGCTCAGACCGAATGGGGGGATCACACGTGAGTTGGTTTGGGAGTCTGAGTGGTGGTCAGAGGTGCTGACCAGAATTTGGAGCGAATGACTAGGATCTGCCAGTAGGCCAGGTGTGACCCAATATGCACTTGGTAGGGCATGTTGGGATTGTGGCGTGGGCTGCCCTGGGTGGGGAAGGCATGCCTGTAGGCCTGTGAGGGCAAATGACTGGGATCTGCCAGCAGGCCAGGTGTGACCCAGTATGCAGTTGGTGGGGCATGGTAGGATTGTGGCGTGGGCTCCCCTGGGTGGGGAAAGCATGCCTGTGCTTCTTTTAAATGCCCTCTTGGAAACAATGCAAAATAGGGTCACCTTCTTTTAGGGCTCATAGATTGGGCCCCTTGGTCCAATCCTTTTGAAACTTGAGGGGGGATTGAGGAGAAGCACCAGATGCTGTGCTGAAAATATGGTACCTCTACTTCAAAAAGCAGCCTCTCCAGAGCCCCAGATACCCACAGATTAATTTTCCATGACACCCTATGAGAACCGGTCTCCATAGGGTATAACGGAGTGCCCAGCAGATACCCCCCCCCCAGCTTTCTGATAACCCTGCAGTGGGGGAAGAGTCTTCAAACCAGGGGGTCCCCTGCCCCCACCTGGGGATTGGAAACTGCACTCCGGGGGAGGCTCCAATTGCTAGGTTGAGCTTTCGAGGCAGTGGTTGAGCAGACCTGAGGTCGGTGGCTGGTATGGCCTTGAGACTCCATAGTGAATGTAATTGTTCCATGAGGATCCCAATAAAGCTGTGCTGGGCATGCTTAATTTAATTTTTAGATTTCTATCCCGGCCTTTCCCGCAAGCAGGCTCAGAGCGGCTTACAACAGAGATTCAACACAGGGCATTTTCCCACTGACCTTACTCCGGAGCGACGTCCCTCTTCACCGCGCAGCGTCTGTGCAGATTTTGCACCAACTGCTCCGCAGAACCCGGAAGAGCCGCAAAGTCCCGTGGCTTTTGCATTGCAAATGTAAACTGTTTTTTGGCGCAAGTAAGTTGTTGGTGCAAAATCTGCATAGACGCTGCGCGGTGAAGAGGGACGTCGCTCCGGAGTAAGGTCAGTGGGAAAACGCCCACACTTACAGATTAAAATATAACAACATTATAAAACATACGTCCCATACATCCATCCTTGGGCGGGATGTGTCATCTTTTTATGATTAGGGTTGCCAGGCCTGTGTTGGAAAATACTTGGAGGCTTTGGGGGTGGAGCTGGGAGAGGGGAGAGTTTGGGGAGGGGCCTCAGCAGGGTACAATGCCAGAGAGTCCACTCTTCAAAGCTGCCATTTTCTCCAGGGGAGCTGAGCTCTGCCAGTTGGGGGTCAGTTGTAAAAGCAGGAGATCTCCAGGCCCCATCTGAGTGGAGGCTGGCAATCCCATTTGTGATGGATGGCCGACCCACTGCCAAGTCTACTGTTTGCTGCTACTCTTGCGAGCGAGCTGGGACAAGTGCATTCCATCTTGCAGCACAGCACCGCCCCTGTGGACTGCCATTCACACCCTGCACAACCCCGGCGTGGACTTCTGCCCAGCGTGGGCAAGCTTTGACGCAAGCGATGGATAACAAAGCACATTTCAGATCAAGTGACGAAAGGCTTATTCTAAGCATAAGGGAGCAGCAGAAAATGAGGTTTTTTTGAAATGACTGCAAATACGTTGTCAGGCTCTTTTGAAGTGGGTTTTCCTTGCGATATAGATTGCTCTGAAAAGGGAAAGGAAAGGTTTTCCACTGTCCAGCATACCCAGTTTTTTTCACCAGTCCAGCACAAAGAATCTAGAGAGGATTCAGATGATAAGCGGAATGATAATGATGGGTTTTCTTTTGAGACTCCGTTGACTGTCTACTGAAATGTCAAGGTAGACTTGAAAGCATCCAGGAGTGACGTTCTGGACAGCCGGCATTTCCATCACAAAGGCTTCCGTCGCCTGGGCTGCTCTCTCTCTACAAGCAAGAGAATATGAGGACAGTAAATTTAGACAAGTGCCCTCCCGGAGCTGATAGCACATGCAGCGGTCCTGAGATAACTGTTCTTTACTTTGAAGCAGTCTCTGGAAACAAGGTGCAGGAAGTTGACATACTTAGTCTGTGTATTGTTTGTTAGTTCTTCTGCTGATACTCACATCCCTTCTTTCTGCTGTTGTGGAACTCCAGGGCTGCTTACAGACTAAGGCACTGGCCCCCATGCTTTTTGGCACCAGGGACCAGTTTTGTGGAAGGCAATTTTTTCACGGACCTGTGGGGGTGCTGGGGTTTTTGTTGACCCAGGCTGCCCCCAAGCCCACACCCCATCTTTGCCCCCCTCATGGGGGTCTTTAAATAAGGAGTAGGTGAAGGTCTCTGCCTTACTCCTGGTTGCTAACAGGCCATGGACCGTTGCCGGTCTGTGGCCAAGGGGTTGGGGACCCCTGGTTTAAGGCGATCCAGAGACACCTCAGAAGCTGACTTCAAAAAAAACCAACCCAAATGAGCACATCTGCCGCCCGCCCCCCTCCCTTACTCACCCCGTCCTTTGGTGTCTTTAACGCAGCCCAAAAAGCTACCGCTTTCGAAGTGGTAACAAATTTCTGAGCCGCACGCCAGTCGTCTTTCTAGTATCTGGATGCAGAAGCGCACACGTGGGGCACCAAGCTGCCCCAAACCACTTCTGGCTTTTTTGGTTTTTTTAAAAAATATTGATTTCAACAAATGAGTGAAAAAAAGAAACCCAAACCAAGCTACGGGGATGGTGCAATGCCACAGAGCTGTGTCGAGTCACCCCGTTGGCAGGATACAGAAGTTTTGCGGGGGAGTGTGGACGGGCTTTGTCTGCTCCGTTTTGAGCCGGCCTGATTTGGGACACCTCCCATTCACCCCAAACTGCCCGTCTGTAATCAGCCCAGGTGACATATATGGAATTACCAGGAGGTTTCCCTTTCAGGTCCTGATGAGGACATTGTGTTGTGTCAGCCCATTTAACATGAGCTGCACCGGCTATACTGGCTCCCAGTGGAGTACCATATCAGGTTCAAGGTTTTGGTGTTGACCTTTATGGTCCTGAGCAGCCTGGAGCCAATATATCTGCAAGACCATACGATATGACCCCAGGAGAGCTTTATGCTTTGCAGATGACAACTTGCTGGTGGTCCCTGGCCCTAGGAATGCCTGGCTATCCTGGGCCAGGGCCTTTTCAGTCCTGGCCCCAACCTGGTGGAACACTCTGCCGAAGACCACCAGGGTCCTGCAGGACGTTATGCAATCCCACGGAGCTTGTAAGGCAGAGATGTTCTGCCAGACTTTGGGTTGAGGGCAGCAATGTTTTCTTTTTACTGGCTGGCACCCTTCCACCCCTTCCCCTTTTGTATATTCTGCTTGAGTCTCTCCCCCCCCCCTAGAAAATGGCCAGGCTGCCCAGAACTGGGAGGAACATCTATAGGAGGCCATCTTGGACACTTATCTGGTTTCTAATTTTTATCACATTGTACTGAATTTTACATGTTTTGTATATTTTGTTTTTATAGCATTATGTGCCTTGCACATCTCCCAGATCCTAGCATAGTAGTAGTAGTAGTAGTAATCGGGTGGAACTCTAGCAGGAGCTCCTTTTCATATGAGGCCACACACCCCTGATTTAGCCAATCCTCCAAGTAGGGTTGCCAAGTCCAATTCAAGAAATACCTGGGGACTTTGGGGGTGGAGCCAGGAGACTTTGGGGGTGGAGCCAGGAGACATTAGGGGTGGAGCCAAGATCAAGGCTGTGACAAGCATAATTGAACTCCAAAGGGAGTTCTGGCCATCACATTTAAAGGGATGGAACACCTTTTCAATGCCTTCCTTCCACAGGAAATAATGGATAGGGGCACCTTCTTTTGGGGCTCATAGAATTGGACCCCCTGGTCCAAACTTTTTGAAACTTGATGGGTATTTTGGGGAAAGGCACTAGATGCTATACTGAAAATTTGGTGCCTCTATCCCAAAAAACAGCCCCCCCAGAGCCCCAGATACCCGCGGATCAATTCTCCATGATTTTCTATGGGAATAAATCTCCATAGGGAATAACAGAGTGCCCAGCAGACATTTCCCTCCCCTCCCCCTGCTTTCTGACGACCCTGAAGTGGGGGGAGGGCCTCCAACCCGGGGGATCCCCTGCCCCTACCTGGGGATTGGCAACCCTACCTCCAAGAGCGTACAAGGCTCTTTTTTATAAGCTCTTGGAGGATTGGCTACATCAGGGGTGTGTGGCCTAATATGTAAATGAGCTCCTGCTAGAATTCCACCCCTGATAGTAGTGGTAGTAGTAGTAACAACAACAACACCACCACAACAACTCTTTCAGGGTCATGCTTAACTGCTCTGACTGCCAGCTGCTCTCTAGGGTCTTATATTAATATTTTGTAATTTATATCCCGCCCTCCCCGCCGAAGCAGGCTCAGGGCGGATTAGATCAAGGATCGTTGCTGTTGTTTTGTATCACCTTGTACCTGTTTTTAAACTGGATCTGCCAGAGACTGAACCAGGGCTGGCCCCAGACTGTCCGTCACCCTAGGCAAGGCTAACTTCTGCCAGCTGTTCCGCACTGATAACATTGAGTCACATGGGGTGCCCAGTTCTGTGCCCCCAGAAGGCTGGTGCCCTAGGCAGTTGCCAGTTTTCCTAGTGGCAGGGCCAGCCCTGGACTGAACCTGGGATCCTCTGCATGCAAAGCGGATGCTCTCCTACTGAGCTGCGTCTTCCCACCCTCTGGGACTGTCAGCTTCAGCCAGGTTGCTGAATGTCTTGTGAACTGGTCACTCTGAAGGGGTTCAGCAGCAGCCATCACATTGCTTAGAGCCAACTTGAGTAAGGGATGGTACCTTTCTGAAAAACCTACAATGTCTTGCATGTGTAAGCAAGGTTTGTTCTTTTGGGTCAGTGAGCCCAGAAGGTAACAGCCAAGGGTTTACTGGAAGGCATGCCATTCATGGGAGAACCTGGCCACTTTGCAAATGGGAAACTGTCTTCCTTAACAGGGCAGAGAGAATCTTCTGTGTTTCCGGCAGGCTGGCACAGGAGCCGGTTTGCATGTTGACTGCCAGTCGGCCATCCATCTGTTCAGGTGCCCCATGGATGTGTCCCTGAAATGCATGTTTTGGAGACAGTTCTCCCTTGGCACAGGCTCTGGTGCATTTCAACTGTCACTCTGCCCATCTGCTTTCTGCTCCCATGTTGAAGGATTTTGGCATTTAGGTGCTTGAGGAAAAGGAAAAGAAGTGCAGGATGGATTTTAAAGGAATAAAGTGGTCTGTTTGTGGTCACTGCCCCCCCTTCCCCCTGCATACACTGTTACATCTCCCTGCTGCATTTGAACACAAAGAGGCATGTTGGCTGGGATTCTTCAAGTGGAACTGAAATTAACTTTATAGCTGGGTGGGAGTGAAGTTCTCAAGCCAACTTCCTTGCAAAAATTTCATTCTGTATGTACTCATGACTTTTTAAAGGGATGTGAAAGAATTTCTGACATTCGTTGGTTTGCCTTGAATTTGTGTGGTTTGGAGAGGTTTTTTTTTTTTTTTTTAAATCTGACACACAAAATTGCAGCTGCCAAACACATTCGATTTACAAACAAAACTTGAAAGGAAAAAATAGACATTAGAATTGGATACTTACCGTATGTGATATCAAGTCACAGTCAAATTCCAGCAACCCAGGCAATGGATTTTCGAGGCAGATGAGAAGCAGAAGTGGTTTGCCATCTTCTTCCTCTGCAGAACCTTCCGTTGGTGGTTTCCCCTCCAACTACCAACCCTGCTTAGCTTCCAAGGTCTGACAAGATTGGGCTGTGTGCCATGCCACCCTTCCCTCCAACATCAGAACTGATGCCTGTTATTTCATTCTTTGGAGATTAAGTAGCCCCTCCCCACTGCATCTCTGTTGTCTTATCAGAATTGTTATCTATTTTGAGGATTTTGCATGAGTGGTCAATGTTTAATCAATGGCTGTGGAATTATGAGAGGCTCTGGACTCCTTTCCACAGTTTGGAAAAACTGGGCTTTAAAGGAAAACACTTTTCAGTCAGCTTCAGATTTCCTCAAAGCGTTTAATTATCAACTGGGGAACAGGTGGCACAGTTTGCACAACGGAAGACATATGAAGATGTTATGTCTATTGGAAAAGTGTCTGAGTGAAGATGAGCCAGTTTAGTGTAGTGGTTAAGTGCACATACTCATATCTGGGTGAACCAGGTTTGATTCCCCACTCCTCCACTTGCACTTGCTGGAATGGCCTTGGGTCAGCCATAGCTCTGGCAGAGGTTGTCCTTGAAAGGGCAGCTGCTGCAAGAGCTCTCTCAGCCCCACCTACCTCACAGAGTGTCTGTTGTGGGGGGAAGGTAAAAGAGATTGTGACGACTCTGAGTATAGGGCGGGATATAAATCCAATATCTTCTTCTTCTAAAACAAGGATAAATCAGTAGTATAAAATTTGGCGGGATAGCTGAGCACCCATGTTTGAGATCAGGACAAAAATGCGAGTTCCTAAAGCATTAAAGAGTCTCCCAAAGAACAGAACATTTTCAGATCTGTGCCTCCCTGATATTTCCAAATTTCCAGTTATAGATGCTGTTGGATGCAGGAGCGGACAAAAGGACTGGCCAGATGCCAGATCGCATTCATTGTGATTAAATCCATTTAAATCAATGGAGCCAATTAATCACAATAAGCCCCTTTGCTTTCACTGAGGCATGAGTCATGGCTAACTTTGGCTGGATCACAGTGCAATCCTGCACACAGTCAGTCCCATCTAAGCCAACTGATTTCTGTGGGCGTAACCTTGCATAGGACTGCACTGCGAGTTGAGCAAGCTGATACTTGACAAGACTGTTATTGGCTTACTTTGTCAGGAAGATGTAAGATTTCATTAAAAGTATCAGTCAAAACTGAACTTTAAAATGTGAACATTTTCAAAATGCATGAAGTCTGAAACTTGGTCAGGTTTTTTTTACTCTGAATACAAGGACCTAAGGGATGCATGGAGAGCCAGTTTGGTGTAGTGGTAAAGTGTGCGGACTCTTATTTGGGAGAACCGGGTTTGATTCCCCACTCCTCCACTTGCACCTGCTGGCATGGCCTTGGGTCAGCCATAGCTATTGCAGGAGGTGTCCTTGAAAGGGCAGCTTCTGGGAGAGCCCTCTCCAGCCCCACCCACCTCACAGGGTGTCTGTTGTGGGGGAGGAAGGGAAAGGAGATTGTGAGCTGCTCTGAGACTCTTCGGAGTGGAGGGCGGGATATAAATCCAATATCAACTACTACTACTTCTTATTTCACATCCTTTTATCTTTGTTTAAATTTATAAAGCAGCTTGCTTTTCCACTGACAAAGGGGAAAGGGCGTAAAAAGATTGCAGTGGGAATCATGGGTCTCATAGGAATAAAAGCCACATAAAAAACAGAGGCTTTAGTGAGGAAATCCCATTGTGCCATAAATGTGCATAGCTTTTGCAGAAGTTGACTCAGAGCTTTTTTTGTAGCAGGAACCTTTTTGTATATTAGGCCACACACCCCAATGTAGCCAATCCTCCTGGAGCTTACAGTAGGCCCTGTACTAAGAGCTCTGTAAGCTCTTTGAGGATTGGTTACATCGGGGTGTGTGGCCAAATATGTAAAGGAGCTCATGCTACGAAATAGCCCTGGGTAGGCTACTAAAAAAACAAGAGAAGTGCCTCTCACCGAAAAGCTTAGCATTAAAATCAGAGGTCCCAAAACTTGTTGAGCCTGCTGGCACCTTTAGAATTCCACCACTCAGTGATCTCCATAGCTGCAAAATGGCTAACCACAAAATGATCCTTCTGCTGTGGTGGCAGCTGTTGTCAAAGCAATTTTTTTTAAACTCCACAGCCAATCAAATGTTTAATGGCCAACCACAAGCCTTGCTTGGCAAAAGCCCCACCCGGCCACACCCACTTTCTAAAAACACTGGGTGGGTGGGTGCCAGGAAAGGCAATCATGGGTACCATGTTGTCCACGGGTGCCCTATATGTGACCCCTCTTTTTCTACGCATTTCAAATATATACACAGTGCTGTTATGAGGTATCCGTATTTGCATCGTATGTGTGTTTCTTTGGATGGCAGTGGCACTGTTCAATGGAACTTACTGTGAAACAGATGTGTAGCTTGATCTAGAAGCCGCTCCCATCCAGATAATTGAGGTTTACTTCTGTGTAAATAGATTTAAAATCAGGCATGGTAATTGATAGTGGCTCTGAGTACTGGAAGGAAAGCACTCTAATCTCTCTCCATAGTTGCCTGACATGCTTAACATTTCTAGAACGTATGTAAACAAACGGAAGCTGCTAGAGCTGATTCAATCAAGGCGGAGAAGATTTATTTGAAACTCCTGTTCTCATAGGAGAGACTCTGCCTCCGTTTATTTTGCTTTGCTTTGTTTATTTCTTCTGGGAATCTGGAACCAAAATTTTAATACCTGGCTTCCTTCCGAATTGTGTTAGAAGCAGATTGAGGCCTGTAGCTTTGGGGAGAGTTTCAAGACCTCTTCCGTTTTAAGATGGTCCGTGCCTGGACAAAGAAGTCAGAGCAAAATTGTTGGAATCAGGGCCTTCAGCCCATCACTTCCTCACTCTGGAAAGAATTTGTGAGTCATTTCTCATGTTACCAAGGAATGATGTCTTAATGTGTGTACAGGTCAGTTACAGGCAAGGCTTTTTTTGTAGAAAAAGCCCAGCAGGAACTCATTTGCATATTAGGACACATCCCTGACACCAAGCCAGTCAGAACTGTGTTCCTGGGCATTCCTGCTAAAAAAAAAAAGCCCTGGTTACATGTAGGGTTGCCAGCCTCCAGGTGGGGCCTGGAGATCTCCTGCTTTTACAACTGACCTCCAGCCGGCAGAGCTCAGCTCCCCTGGAGAAAACGGCTGCTTGGAAGGGTGAACTCTATGGCATTGTACCCTGCTGAGACCACTCCTGTCCCCAAGCCCTGCCCTCTCCAGGGTCCACCCCCAAAGTCTCCAGGAATTTTCCAACTCAGACCTGGCAACCCTAGTTACATGTCAGAACAAAAGACCATGGGCAACTCTAACGAGGCAATGGCGTTGCCATCCTTGGGTTGGGGCCTGGAGACCTCTCATAAGTACAACTTATCGCCAGACTACAGAGGTCTGTTTCCATGGAGAAAACGGCTACTCTGGAGGGCAGACTGTTTGGCATTATATCCTGTTGAGGTTCCTTCCTTCCCACCTCAAACCCTGTCTCCCTAGGCTCTACTCCCAAATTTCTTGGCATTTCCCAACTTGGAGTTGGTTACCCCAGGGGCAAATATTCTTGCAGTAAAGGCAGAGAGACATCAGTAGGGTGTCTCCTTGCACTCCCTTTTCACGTGCATTCTGGGAACATCACACTGTACTCCAAGCACTGAATGTTTAAGAAATACAGCGAATGTTAGTAGTTGTGTATAATATGGGGTTAGCATATCTGCAAAATAATGACTAGCAATAATAGTGATCCCCAGTAGGGTTAGGTTGCCAAATCCAGTTCGAGAAATATCTGGGGATTTTGGGGGTGGAGCTAGGAGACTTTGGGGGTGGGGCCAAGAGACATTGGGGTGGAGCCAGGAGCAAGCATAATTGAACTCCAGAGGGAGTTCTGGCCATCACATTTAAAGGGGCCGCACACCTTTTAAATGCCTTCCTTCCATAGGAAATAATGAAGGATAGGAGCACTTTCTTTTGGTGTTCATAGAATTAGACCCCTGGTCCAATCTTTTTGAAACTTGGGAGGTATTTTGTGGAGAGGCACTGGATGCTATACACAAAATATGGTGCTTCTACCTCAAAAAACAGCCCCCCCCCAGAGCCCCAGATACCCACAGATCAATTCTCCATTATTTTCTATGGGAATAAGTCTCCATAGGGAATAACAGAGTCCCCAGCAGACATTTCCCTCCCCTCCCCCTGCTTTCTGATGACCCTGAAGTGGGGGGAGGGCCTCCAAACAGGGGGATCCCCTGCCTCCACCTGGGGATTGAATACAAACCGAGAGAGGTCACTATAGTGAATAACACAACAAGAAATGCAAGCTAGTGACCAATTTACTAAGAAATATATAGAAACCAGTCCAAATGTCCAAAACATGTACATTCAAGTCCCAAAGTAGTGTGGTGCGCAAGAAGCCTTATACTGAGCTGTAGCCGATGTGAAATTGCTGCTGGAGACGCTCTGCGTCCCCCCTGTTTTAAAAATTATGTAAAGAATCTATATAATTGAATCAATATTGGTCCCAGGTCTGATGAAGACTGGAAAGAAACAAGAATTAATCGATTGGCTTGTCACCACACTACTTTGGGACTTGAATGTACATGTTTTGGACATTTCTATATATTTCTTAGTAAATTGGTCACTAGCTTGCATTTTTTGTTGTGTTAGCCACCTGGGAATTGGCAACCCTAAGTGGGGTTTTTTTTGTAGCTGGAACTCCTTTGTATATTAGGCCACGCCCCTCTTCTGTAGCCAATTCTCCAAGAGCTTTAGGGCTCTTCTTACAGGGCCTACTGTAAGCTCTTGGAGGATTGGCCTACATCAGGCATGCATGACCTAATATGCAAAGGAGTTCCTGCTACAAAAAAAAAGCCCAGATCCCCAGCTATACTGGTCAGGAACCTGTTCCTGATAGCATTCCTTGTACTCTAGGGAAGACTCTCTCTGGACATGGGGGCTCATTGAGGCAATTATAGTCATGGAAGGACCTATCCTCCGCAGAGATGTCTAACAGTGTAGTCCTAAACAGAGTTGTACCATTCTAAGACAATGGGCATCAGTGGATTTAGCAGGGTGCTGCTCTGTTCAGGATTGTTCTGTAAGCCTCTTTCAAAGCCATCTAATGGTCTCCCTGCATAACAGGCACGTAATTTGGTTCTGGGTCTGGGTCAGGGCTCACTAAAGGCACTGGTTCCCTGGACAACCCCCTCTAACAGATTCAAGCCCTGCTAGGGAAACAGAAAGGGAACAAGATGCAGAGGACCCCCTCCCTTTAGGGCTTTAAGAAGCCCAGGGTACCATTTCTGATGTGGGCCTGACACAAGCGGAAGGACTGTCCTTTGATCCATTAAGCCCTTATTTTCCTTTTAAAGGTCCAAGTTGCATAACTCATGACCAACTTCCAATGTCGCTGTGGCCTTAAAGACAGTTGCTATCTCTACAATACGAAATAATGAATTTGTGGAATGAATTTGCTGCCCATGGATGTAGTGATGGTCACGAGCATAGATGGTTTTTAAAAAGGACTGGGCAAATTCATAGCGGGGAGGGGCCATGGCTGACTAAAGGAATCCTTTGTATTTAGAAGCAGGAAACCTCTGAATATCAGCGCTAGAAGGCAACATCAGGGGGTGGCCTTGGCCTCTGTGCCCCATTCGTTGGCCCTTTGGGGCAACCAGCTAGCCACTGTGTGGAACAGGATGTTGAATGAGATGGATCTCTAGTAGCAATCCTCTTAAGTTTTTTATTTTGTCCTTCCTCATATTCAAGAAGCTCAAAGTGCATGCTTCATTCTGTTTCCCTCAGGGCTTTTTTTTTTTTTTTTAGCAGGAACGCACAGGAACGCAGCTCCAGCTGGCTTGGCGTCACTACGCAAATGAATTCCTGCTGGGCTTTTTTGACAAGAAAAGCTCTGGGCAAAACAATGGTGATGCCAAGAGGTGTGGTCTAACATGCAAATGAGTTCCTGCTGGGCTTTTTCTACAAAAAGCAATGTCTGAAACAATGTCAGGGTGTGGCCTAATATGCAAATGAGTTCCTGCTGGGCTTTTTCTACAAAAAAGCCCCGCTTTCCCTCATTTGAAATAGATTACTCTGAGAGAATGACTGGCCCAAAGCTACAGCATAAGTACCATGGCAGGGTGGGGATTTCAACCCAGGTGTCCAATATCCTAAACTCTGGCTCTGCTCTAGAGTTTCCACATTGTATCAGCCCTTGTCTTTTTTGTTCCTTTGTTCCTAGGACTAGGCTTGCAAACTGGGTTGGGATCTCAGCCCATTTCGCGTAATGTAAAAATGTTAATGAGGTTAGAAGGAAGAGCGTTAGACCCCAGATTGTATAGATGGCTTGGGACTTAGAAGTGGCTTCCAAATCCTCTCTAAGTAGACTCTTAAGACCTCTGCTTCTTCGGCTCCAGGCTCAACACCTTTTTCAATGGGAATGGCAAATCTTAAATCAGGACTTTCCTTTCCATCGCTGACATGTTCTTGGGCAATACCTAGCCTTGTAACTGGAGAATTAAGCCCCCACACCATGTGGTTAGACTCCAGCACAATGAGAAAAAGAAATAACCATGACAAGGATGAGAACTGAATTCACTGAAGTGGGATTCATCCAGTACCGTTTTTTTGTCCATTTCTCTTGGCTGGGGCTGAGTATCCTTCTATTGTCACCTTTGTTTGCGTGGGAGCAACATCTGAATTCTGCCTCCAAATGTTTGTTCCCCTCCCCCCCCTTTCGTTTGTTAATGATTTTATGGCTAGCAAATGTGGAGAGATTGCAAAACAACACAGGGACTCTGTCCTCTCCTCCGGGCCAAAAGAGGCTTTCCATCAGAGATCTTCTCCATGGTTACAAAAGCTATGACATCACCAATCTTCTAGAAAGCCTTTGCTGCCATGATCTTGCCCCTCCACCAAGTTACAATTCCCCCTCCTCCTTCCTGAGTTTCAAAACTTTGTGGTCTGGCATCAGAAATGAATGGAGAGGCTCTGTCTTGAAGGCCGTTTCGGTTATTGGGTGGCATCTGGAAAATAGCTTAGAAGAGGGTCCAGATGAACTTCAAGTTGGCTGCCTTCTCTGTTAATGCTCTGCTGACACTAAGAAGGAAAGATTGGTGTTCTGTTAAAGGGAAAAGAACTTAATCTGTGTGTCTGGGGAAGTAGAAAGAGTGCCAGGAAAGTCTCCAGAACTCCTCCAGAAGGTTGTCTCACTTGGAACTGTGAAGAAATCCTAAACTGGACATAAATCTCACAGCCAGATTCAAGGAGTGAGTACTTGACCTCACAGCAGAACTTTGTGGAATTTGTTTTCAAATATCAGAATTTAATTTGAGGACCAGTTTGGATCTTGAAAATAGATATATTTCAAGGAAGTGCACATTCCCTGAAAATGGATACCAGATTTCATTTGGGTCTTACATGTAGCCAAAATTACACTAAAGTTTCATAACCTGTTTCACAGTGAAACAAACAGTGACACTCCTGCCCCAGATCTGTTTCAGGTTGTGAAAATGATGTGAGGGGAAGATTCATCTCCTTCTACATGTATGTCATGGTCCTAAATTTTTTCAGGCATTGATGTGTCTGGGAAACACAGAACTTCTAGCACACATATGATCCAATGACCCCAGGGTGTCCATGAAGAAGAAGAGTTGGTTTTTACATGCCCTTTTCTCTAGCCAGTTTGGTGTAGTGGCTAAGTGCGTGGATGCTTATCTGGGAGAACTGGGTTTGATTCCCCACTCCTCCACTTGCAGCTGCTGGAATGGCCTTGGGACAGCCATAGCTTTCACAGGAGTTGTCCTTGAAAGGGCAGCTTCTGGGAGAGCTCCCTCAGCCCCACCCACCTCACAGTGTGTCTGTTGTGGGGGAAGAAAATAAAGAAGTTTGTGAGCGGCTCTGAGACTGATTCAGAGAGAAGGGTGGGGTATAAATCTGCAGTCTTCTTCTTTTTACCCAAAGGAGTCTCGAAGTGGCTTAGAATCACCTTGGCTTTTCTCTCCTCACAACAGACACCTTGTGAGGCAGGTGGGGCTGAGAGAGCTCTGAGAGGACTGTGACTGGCCCAAAGTCACTCAGCAGGCTTCATGGGGAGGAGGAGTGGGGAATCGGACCTGGTTCTCCAGATTACTTTCGCTCTTAACAATTACACCACGCTGGCCCTTGGGCAGAAAAGCAGCATAAAAATTTTGTGAATAAATAAATGTGCCCTTCTTCCCTGATTTTTTTTAAAAAATGAAATGTTTAATGGACATCTTCTCTTTTTCGGCTGCCTATTAATGCAGAAAGAAATTAGACAGCTCCTCAAGGGCTGTGCCATCACCCCTAGGTGTCACTACCGAGTGGCGCTGGTATAAATACCCTCGCCCAGCATCTGATGTGATGCCTCCTGACAACCCAAGAGCTCTGTTGCCACATTTTGTGCAACTGCTGGCGCAGGAAGCTTTGTGCGCACATTAGCAGATGGGAGGGCTTGAGGAATCCTTCCGTGTGGGTGTGGATGAGAAAACGGATCTGACAAGGAAGCTACTGGGGGATTCTGGTTCAGGGTGATTCTGAGGACAAATCTCCTGAGATGGGAAAAAATTACCACTGACCCCAAATGTTGGCTCAAACAGGGACCTGGCAGCAACACCAGGGCAGTTCATCTGAGGTTTTGATGACCTATCAGTTTTAATAGGGTATGGCAGAGCTTCCAAAACTTCTGGCAAATGAAGAATTCTTCTTTTCTTCCAAATCAAAATTGGAGATGCATTCTAGTCTTACGCCCCAAAGCCTTCTGAAGCTTGAAAGAGTAAAGATTGCCCAGCCTTGGAGTTACTCACTCACCCTTGTATTCTCCCAAGAGGATGTTCTGTGCCTTCTCTGATTGAAGGGAGCGGTGACTCATACAGAGATGTGACAGGCAGGCTCCTATGATTCTGCTTTATCAAGAGTCATAGAATCATAGAGTTGGAAGGGACCTCCAGGGTCATCTAGTCCAACCCCCTGCACAATGCAGGAAACTCACAAACACCTCCCCCTAAATTCACAGGATCTTCATTGCTGTCAGATGGTCATTTAAAAACCTCCAAGGAAGGAGAGCCCACCACCTCCCGCAAAAGCCTGTTCCACTGAGGAATTGCTCTAACAGTCAGGAAGTTCTTCCTAATGTTGACCCGGAAACTTTTGATTTAATTTCAACCCATTGGTTCTGGTCCTACCTTCCGGGGCCACAGAAAACAATTCCACACCATCCTCTATATGACAGCCCTTCAAGTACTTGAAGATGGTGATCATATCACCTCTCAGCTGCCTCCTCTCCAGGCTAAACATCCCCAGCTCCTTCAACCTTTCCTCATAGGACTTGGCCTCCACACCCCTCACCATCTTTGTCACGCTCCTCTGGACCCATTCCAGCTTGTCTATATCTTTCTTAAAATGTGGTGCCCAAAACTGAACACAATACTCCAGGTGAGGTCTTACCAGAGCAGAGTAAAGCGATACCATCACATCCGTGATCTGGACTCTATACTTCTGTTGATACAGCCCAAAATTGCATTTGCCTTTTTAGCCACCGCATCACACTGTTGACTCATGTTCAGCATATGATCCACTAAGACCCCTAGATCCTTTTCACACATACTACTGCTAAGACAAGTCTCCCCCATTCTATAACCATGCATTGGATTTTCCTACCTAAATGCAGAACTTTACCTTTATCCCTGTTAAAATTCATTTTAGTCCAGTTTTCCAGCCTATCAAGGTCATCTTGTATTCTGTTTCCTTCTGTGTTTGCAACCCCTCCTAATTTAGTATCATCTGCAAATTTAATAAGCATTCCCTCCAAAGCATTGCCTGCAAAGCATTGATATTCCCTCCAAATCATTGATAAAGATGTTGAACAAAACAGCTCCCAGGACAGATCCTTGATCCAAGAGGATGAGGAACCATTCACAAGCACTCTTTGGGTGCGATCTGTCAACCAGTTACAGATCCACCTAACGGTAACAGGATCCAAACCACATTTTACCAACTTGTCAACAAGGATAGTATGTGGTACCTTATCAAAGGCCTTACTGAAATCAAGATAAACGATGTCTACAGCATTCCCCTGATCCAGCAAGGTAGTCACTTTCTCAAAAAAAGAGATCAGGTTAGTCTGACATGACTTGTTCTTGAGAAAACCATGCTGGCTCTTAGTAATCGCATCCATTCTTTCTAAATGTTCCAGGACTGACTGTTTGATGATTTGTTCCAAAACTTTTCCAGGTATAGACGTCAAGCTGACAGGTCGGTAGTTACCCGGATCCTCTTTTTTCCCCTTCTTGAAGATGGGGACAACATTTGCCCGCTGCAGTCTTCTGGCACCTCTCCTGTTCTCCAAGAATTCTCAAAAATAATAGCCAGAGGCTCAGAAATTACATCCACAAGCTCTTTTAGAACCCTTAGATGCAGTTCATCTGGCCCTGAGGACTTAGTTTCATTTAAAGAAACTAGGTTTTTATTTACTACCCTTACGCTGATCCTAGGTTGGAACTTCATACCCCTCTTATATGTTCTGCTTTTGCCATGCTGAGCACCGTTCCCTTCAGAAGAGAAGACTGAGGAAAAGTAAGAATTGAGCAGTTCCGCCCTCTCTTCATTACTTGTTACAATTTCACTTTCTTGTCCTCGCAATGGGCCTACCATGTCCTTGCTCTTTTTCTTACTCTGAACATAAGAAAAGAACCCTTTTTTTTGTTGTTTTTAGCATCTTTGGCCAGCCTACGCTCATACTGAGCTTTAGCTTTCCTAACTTTTTCTCTACAAGCACTGGTGATTTCTTTATATACATCCTTTGTTATAAAGCCCTCTTTCCAATTCCTAAAACAGTCTTTTTTATTTCTCATGTCTTTAGAGAGCTGTGTATGGAGCCACTTTGGCTTCTTTAGGCTTTTCCCATTTTTTCTTCTCATAGGAATCATCTGTGATTACACTTCCAGTATTTCACTTTTAAGAAACTCCCACCCCTCCTGAACTCCCTTCCTCTTAAGTATTTCTGACTATGGGATTTTACCCAGCATAGTTCTAAGTTTATCAAAGTTTGCCTTTCTGAAGTCCAACCTATAAGTCTTACTACGTATAGCTTTTCCCTTCCCTAAGACTGTAAATTCCAAAATCACATGGTCACTACTGCCCAGGGTGCCCACTATTTCCACTTCTTCAATCAATTCTTCCTTGTTGGTGAGAATCAAATCCAAGATAGCAGATCCCCTTGTTTCCTTCTTCACTTTCTGGAAAAGGAAGTTATCAGCAAGACAAATCAGGAATCTATTTGACTTTTCATTTTTAACAGAGTTGGACTTCCAACAGATGTCCAAGTAATTGAAATCTCCCATGATCACTGTATCCCTTCTTTTGGAGAACTTTGCAATCTGATGTAGAAGTATCTCATCCAAGTCCTCTGCCTGACTTGGTGGTATATAGCAGTCCCCCACAATAATATCACTGTTGTTTCTTACTCCTTTTATTTTTATCCAGAGACTCTCAACTGAGCTGCCATGCTCAGATTCACATATTTCCTCACAAGTATATACCTCCTTCACATATACTGCTACGCCTGCGCCCTTTCTCATTTGCCTGTCCCTTTTAAATAAGTTGTACCCCTGAATCCTAATATTCCAGTTGTGAGTGTCATCCCACCAAGTTTCAGTAAGGCCTATTATGTCATAGTCTCCTTTCCATATTAGGACTTCCAGTTCCTCCTGTCTGTTTCCCATACTCTGTGCATTAGTGTAGAGACATCGGAATTCAAGTTTTATGCATCCCGAGGGTTTAGTTTCCATACAAGCCTGCAAGATACCTAGCATATGCGCCAATCTCTGCAAATCTTTAATGTTCTTATCTCCAGTTTCTGGCATCATACGAGGCTTTGAATTATTGTCTCGCTCCCCCATACAATTTAGCTTAAAGCCCTTCTTATTAGGTTAGCAAGGTTGTTACCAAACACCCTTTTCCCTACCGCTGTAAGGTGCAAACCATCTCCCGATAGAAGAGCACCATCTTGAAAGCGTAAGCCATAGTCCAGAAATCTGAAACTTTCCTGACGACACCATTGACGTAGCCAGTCATTTATTTGAAGTATTCTTCTTTCTCGTCCTAAGCCATGGCCTTCAACAGGAAGCACTGATCAGAACACACCCTGTACGCCCAGCTCCTTCACCTTCTGACCCAGAGCCACATAGTCTTTTTTAATATGTTCAGGGCTATGATGAGCAGCATTATTTGTTCCCACGTGGATCTGCAAGAAAGGATAATAATCCGTGGCCTTGATAAGTCTTCCAATCCTTTCTGTTACATGCTGGATGCGTGCAGGCCTCTTGGGATGACAAGTCCGGTTGGCACACTTTGGGCTACACCTCTCTGAGCAAGGAGTCTCCAATCATTACCACCTTCCTCTTCCTATACTGGGGAGCAGAAGCTCCAGGCTTCTTATCCACAGGATCCTGAGAAACTTTGTTCAAGCTTCATGGAGGCTGGGGAAGTAGCCCTTTTCCCAATGGTTCAAAATCAGTTACTGTGGGGAGATCCTGGAACCTATTGCTGAGCAGCAGGGGCTCAGAACATCTCCTGATTTTCTTTCTCCTTTGGGTTACATTTTCCCAGAAACCCTTCTCCTGTGTTGGGTTCTTTTCTAATTGCTGAGATACCATTTCCTCTCCCTCCTCTTGTCCTTTAAAGAGCACCTCATGCGTTTTGTCAAGAAAATCCTCACCTTCCTTTATACACTGTAGTGTGGACGATCGTGCCGCCACTCCCTGTATCTTCTCCTACAGCAGGGCCACTAACTTACACTTGCTGCAAGTGTAATTCATGCTTATCTCAGGTAGAAATACAAACATTCCACAGTCTTTACACGCCACTGCCTCTGTTCCCTTACCAGCCATACTGCTGCAATCCATTTCAAAATTTTCTTTATCTTCACTTATCTTTAAATCTCACTACCAACTGCCACTTGAAACTACTTGTGGGTAACTACCCACCTATCTACAGAACCCCCAGGCTAAGAGCCACAGGTCAAGAGCACCTCTGGCAAGGATGAGCCTTGCAAATTAAAGACTCAAGCCCCCACCCACCTCTGATTCAACAGCCAGAGCAACAGCAGAGGGTAGGGCCAGCAATTACCCCCAGGCAAACAAGCTCTCCTTACTCAGCAACAGCTACACAAAAGACACACAAAAGCAATCAGAAGCCCCTCTCCAGCAGGCACCAAGCACACACACAGTTACCTCCCACAGCAACCCTACGTAATGCTCCCCAGCAGTTTTAGAAAAGCAAATCAAGTCTCACTCATCTTACCAGCAGCTCTTTCCTAGATCCAAGCACCTGCTCCTACTGCAGCTGAGACACTTCTGCCTCTGGCAAGGATGAGCCTTGCAAATTAAAGACTCAAGTCCCCACCCACCTCTGACTCAACAGCCAGAGCAACAGCAGAGGGTCAGCAATTACCCCCAGGCAAGCAAACTCTCCTCACTCAGCAACATCTTACCGGCAGCTCTGTTCTAGATCCAAGCACCTTCTCCTACTGCAGCTGAGACAATGAGTCTTTGAAAGTTCCGATCACATGCACTGCAGAGAGAGAGAGAGAGAGAGAATCACCCACACCCAGTAGAGGCTGATTGGGAAGAGGAATGCTCAGATCAGTGACTTAAACAGAGACTCAGTAGCCAGCCTCCTCTTTGGGCAGGGGCTGTGGACTCCCAAACATATTTATTTGTTCGATTAATTTCACATAGTATGATTTGGGGCCCTGGTACTGTTCAGGAATTACTAACGTAGCACTGTATGGTAGCAGTGATGCTGCAGGTGAAGATATACTTTTTCATTTTCCTTTTTGATACATCAGCTTTGCTTTGCGGTCTTTCTAAATAGCTTTCAATATTTATCACCACTTTCAGCTTTATGCAGCTTAAATCCAGCTAAGGAACCCCAATGGCAACAGGAAAAGAACACAAAAGCAGGAAGGGAGGAGGGGAGGAAATGAATTGCACTGTACTGAAGCCATCCCTTTTCAGCCGCCTCAATATCATTGCTACATCATCCTTTCAAGTTTACGGTGGAATTACAGCTGCTCGCCTTTTTTGATTTCTGATGTTTCTCTCACTCGTTAATCCGGCCCCGTGTGGATATATTGTACAAATCTATTTGGCAGCTGAAAATTGCCCTTTGATGAAGCTCATAGTCTAATCATGAACTCCTGAGGCATAGGAAATGAGGACAGAGAGGCGGTGAAAGCTGCGGCGGAAAGACATTCACAGCTTGTGTTTCCACACTGCTCAGATTGTTGAGCTGTATCCGAATGTTGCAGTGCCTTTCCTCTAAGCACAGGAGTGGACTGCGGCGTGAAGATGGCCATCAATCAAACTGAGCGGCGTGGCCCCTGAGATACTACAAGTCAAGCCCTTGTAGGAGCCGTTCGCCTCAGCGGTGCCAGCGGTGGCATGAGTTCATCCTTTGCTTCTTCCTGAAAAATGGAGGTTGTGTGGGAGGGGCTTGCACTGATTCCCATTGTATGCAGATGACACCACTCTAATGGCACAAAAGTGAAGAAGACCTAAAGAACCTCTTGTTGAGGGTGAAAGAAGAGAGCGCAATAGTAGGCTTCAAACTCAACATCAAAGAAACTAAGATCATGGCATCCAGCCCCATCACTCCATGGCAGATAGAAGGGGAAGACACGGAAGTAGTGACAGACTTCACATTCCTGGGATCCAAGATAACTGCAGATGGTAACTGTAGCCATGAAATTAAAAGATGTTTGCTCTTTGGGAGGACAGCTATGGCAAACCTGGGCAGTATAATAAAAAGTAGAGACATCACCCTGCCAACAAGAGCCCATATCGTCAAGGTGATGGTATTCCCAGTAGTAATGTATGGCTGTGAGAGCTGGACCATAAGGAAGGCCGAGTGCAGAAGAATAGATGCTTTCGAGCTGTGGTGCTGGAGAAGACTCTTGAGAGTCCCCTTGTCTGCAAGAAGATCCAGTCAGTCAGTCCTAAGGGAAATCAACCTTGAAGGTCAGATGCTGAAAGGTCAGATGCTGAAGCTGAAGCTCAAATACTTTGGCCACCAAATGAGAAAGGAGCACCAACTGGAGAAGATCCTGATGCTGGGAAAGACAGAAGGCAAAAGAAGAAGGGGACAGCAAAAAATGAGATGTCTGGACAGCATTACTGATGTAACTAACATTAATTTGAGTGGACTTTGGAGGATGGTGGAAGACAGGAGGGCCTGGAGTGACTTGGTCCAGGGGGTGCAAAGAGTCAGACTCAACTGTGCGATTGAACAACAACAACAAAAACAGTGGCCTACCATGAATTTTCCCTGGAAGTCAAATGGTCACTTTCCCCTTGTTTTGGTGGCTTGCATTGCTCAGAGGGTCTGATATTCTCTCTTGTGGGATCAGAGGATCTGTCATACTCTTCAGGCCTCAGGTCAGAGCCAGCTGGCCACAACCTCTGCCTTCACTCCAGCAGGAGGTGACCTCAATAGGCCTATTTTCAGGCTCCGTATAAGTCAGTTTTTTTGTGTTCACAAGAAGCTGCACTTGGGAGCAGCAACTGGACCAGCCACCATACAGGTATGGATTATATGCCAGCCTCCGGGTGGGGCCTGGGGATCTCCTGCTTTTACAACTGGCCTCTAGGTGGCAGACAGCAGCTCCCCTGGAGAAAATGGCTGCATTGAAGGATGGACTCTATGGCATTGAGCCATGCTGAGGTCCCTCCCAACCCCACCCTCTCCTGGCTCCACCCCCAAAGCATTTTCCAACACAGACCTGGCAGCCCTAGTATGGAAGTGTTTTTACTGCATGCACAGGGCTGTCTGGATATTGGTGATAGTTTTGTAGACTGTAAGATGATTCACTGATACTGACGTCCAGCTGTTTAGGAATCTGCTGGAATTCAGTTCTCCAAGTTGTTGTGTTGGAAGGAAGGGAGAATGCAGCTTCTGCGAGGTGCACTGGAACTCTCCTGTTCATGCAATTACAAATCTCATGCTTGGAGTACTACCTGGCAACCCACATTTTGGGAAATATCATTACTGTTTCCCCTTCCCATAGCTGTTTCCAAGAAAAATGCCCCGCTGCCGTGTGATTGTTCACCGCTTTTTGCTGCGTTCAGCTCACTTTTATTTGGATTGGGCACAAGCCCAAACAAAAGTACATAACAAGCAAAACGATTGAAACAATACAAGATTTCAAGCCAGACTGCAAGCATGGATGAGGCTGGACTCCAAGAATTTTATAGGACCTCGAACCTTAACACTTTCCAAAAATAACTGATTAAGAACCATTTTTGGCACCCTTAGGAGGTCCCCCGTCAGCGTTTTAAAGAGCAGGAACAGATATTCTTGCTGTGATGGTGGGTGTATATCCACTTGTATCTTTTCAATTACTGGTCAAAATAACAGAAGAAAGACTTTACAAAACATTGCTTAGTAGAACAAATGGAAATTATTCAGTTGGAATAATAATACTCAAGTTGCAACGTATGTGGGAATTTTAGGCAATTTTCATTGCATTGTTTACAGAAATTATTAAACTGTCTTTGTTGGATTGGTTTCCAATTTTGCAAGGGCGTAGTCAGATGCCTCCTTTAAATAACCCTGCTGAGAATTTTTCAGCTGCTTTTGGCACCTGTGCAGTCAGCAATGTCTATTTATGAAGTGACTACAAGAGCTGCGTGTAAAAATTGCTATCTTCATGGGTGGACACGGTAAGCAAGCAGGGACATCTAAGTAGGAAGTCTCAACTAAAGGTTCTCTGTCAGATTATTTTTAGACACAGTTCCTGTGGCAGATGGGTGTAAGGAGTGGCATTTTTGTCAGCATAGTCTGTAATCATGCAAATGGACACATCAGAATTTATGTCTGAACAGGTTAGCAAATGACTGAATCCATGATTGCAACGGGCAATTGGAATGTGAGGTGAATGTGAGTTATTGAACTCCTCTGTTTCTGTGTCTGGAGAGTTCGGGGCACTGAAATGGGTCAGCAAGACTGTGAGAAAGACCTGACATCTGAAATCTGGCTGCTGGATTCATTCATTGTAGGGTTTTCTTACCACCTCTGATCAGAAATATTAAAATCAGCGTCCTTTAGCTTTTCTGTGACTCCTAGTTTATTATCAACTGGTCAGTGAGAAGATACACAGTGGGTGCTATCACGCTGGGAAACTGGCGCGATATTATCTTGGCTCCAAAAAAAGCCACTTGAGTTTGGTCTGTTTCCGGGCTACCAGACAGCGACTGTTGGAGCGGCAGGATCACGACGGCAGTCTGTGGTTGGCCATTCACATCTGCTAGTGCACCTCAAACATGGACCCACTGCAGAAAGGGGTTTTAATTTTTTTTTGCTCAAGCAGAGTGTTTGCTCAAGCAGAGAAGTGGCCAGTGTGTTTGCCCAAGCAGAGAAGTGCACAAGTACTCCTTGGAGCGAGGATATGGAAAAAACACCCCGAACACATCAGAAATGGCTTAGCGTGATCACAGTGCTCTTCTGCTTATGAGTCCTGCTTATGAGTTCTGCTTATGCGACCTAAATGCGATTCAAGGGGAAACTACTGGGAAGATCCAGGTGGCTTTCAAGTCCAGATAGGAGGCATCCGGAAACGGGGTGAGAATGGGAGGGCAGATGCGCTTGTGTAAAGGTAAAGGTAGTCCCCTGTGTAAGCACCAGTCGTTTCCAGCTCTGGGGTGACATTGCATCATGACGTTTTCAGGCCAGACTTTGATATTGGGTAGTTTGCCATTGCCTTCCCCAGTCATCTACACTTCCCCCCCCCCAGCAAGCTGGGTACTCATTATACTGACCTCGGAAGGAGTCAACCTTGAGCCGGCTACCCGAACCCAGCTTCCCCTGGGATCCAACTCAGGTTGTGCGCAGAGAGCTTGGACTGCAGTACTGCAGCTTTACCACTCTGCTCCACGGGGCTGATGTATATTTAATTCAAATGGGAGGCGTGGCTAGGTCGGGCCAGATCTCTTGTGTGATACACCCGGCGTATCGAACAAAGCAGTACACAAGTGCACCTTTAAGACCAACTAAGTTTTATTTAGAATGTAAGCTCTCGTATGCGCTTGACATTCTAAATAAAAACAAACAAATAAATAAAAGCTTACATTCTAAATAAAACTTAGTTGGTCTTAAAGGTGCACTTGTTGACTGCTTTGTTCTGTTGCTTCAGACCAACCCGGCTGCCTACTGGGATCCACCCAGTGCATGAGCAGGTAACTGGGAGCTAGAAACCAACTCTTCTGAGAATTTAGCAGAAAGTTAGAAATAGGTGCATACCTAGCTTTTCTTCAAAGCCCTGAATTCATAATCATCAATGAGCATTTGCCAGAGGTGTGGTTTTTTTTAAATGGATTGTTGTCCCAGTTTCAGAAATATGGAAACTGGGGCATGGAGTGATTGCAGAGTTTTCTGTAAGTTGCTAAAAATATGCAGCAACAGAGCTGGGGATGAAAACCTGTTCTTCTGAGTCTCTATCCAGTCGCTTCTCCTCAATCGACACTGCCTTTAAAAAAAAAAAAAAAAGAGCAGAAAAAGGGAATAAAAAAGACTGTTCTCTTCGAGGTGACAGAAGCCTTAGCCGTGACGCAGAGACTGAGATGCATTCACTCGCAGCAAGGGGTGAACGTCCCAGGATCTTGGTCTGATTGTGGAGAACCTTTTTCTGCAAGGCTTCTGTTACCTTTTCAAGAAGCCCCTCTAATCTTTCTAATCAGCAAGCCAATTTGCATTTCATTGGCATTCTTTTTTTCAAACATTCAGCAAAGCTGTAGCCCAGCAAGGCTTCTTCTCATTCGGAGGGGAGGCTAACTGGTTATAAAAACGATTTCATCTTGCAAGATAATGGACATTTGTTTTGAAATGCTAGTCCAGCATGCAAGCAAAAGTATGAGGGAGTCTTTTTTAAAAATTAAAATTGGGGGGGGGGGGGACGGACCCTCAAAGAATGTGGAACCGTTCAATGCAAGAATTTTCTTAATGTGTTGTTTCTCTGATCCTTCACCTTTTCTTAATTATGTTTCTTTTCATACATCCCCCAATGGAGTAAAGAGGGCTCTGAGCTTGCTGTCATTTTGGGGTCAGACCAGGGCTTGGCTTAGTCCCTAATAAGTCTTGGGACTGATTTCATATTAATAGAGAAACATTTCCCAGGTTCTTTCTACATTTCCTACAAAGCTGCCTTGAATACATGAAGCTGCCTTATACTGAATCAGGCCCTTGATCCATCAACGTCAGCGCTGTTGCCTCGGAGTCGCAGTGACTCTCCGGGGGCTCAGGCTGAGATCTTTCACATCACCTACTCCCTGATACTCTTTTTAACTGGACATGGTAGGTATTGAACCTGGGACCTTCTGTATGCAAAGCAGATAGAATCATAGAATCCTACAGTTGGAAGGGACCTCCAGGGCCATCTAGTCCAACCCCCTGCACAATGCAGGAAACCTCCCCGTAAAGTCACAGGTTCTTCATTGCTGGGTGCTGTACTACTAGATGCTGTACTCAGGGCTTTTTTGGTAGAAAAAACCCAGCAGGAACTCATTTGCATATTAGGCCACACACCCCGACATCACCATTGTTACACGTGGGGCTTTTTGTAGAAAAAGCCAACTGGAACTCATTTGCATATTAGGCCACACACCCCTGTCACCAACCAGCCGGAACTTGTGTTCCTGTACGTTCCTGCTCAAAACAAACAAACAACAACAAAAAAAACCCTTGGCTGTACTACTGAGCCATGTTCCTTCCCTGGGCCTTCTACCATTGATTCCTTTTGCTTGGTATGGGTTTAGTCTAGCTGGCAGAGGCTTTCCTGGTTAAAAGGGGTGGGGGGAAGGCCCTTCGCCACATCTACTAATCAGAGATGTCAGGGGTTGAACCTGTCACCTTTGGAAGTGATACCGATTTCGCACACAGCTTACCACCCGGTCACGTTCCTGTTCTCTGTGCAGCGTCCGTCGGATTTCCCCCTATCTGCGCCGGAGTTACAGGAAGTGTCGCGGCTTTCACGTAGCAACGTAAACCGCTAAATCCCAGTTTACGTTTGCTACGCAAAAGCCGCGGCACTTCCTGTAACTCCGGCGCAGATAGTGGGAAATCCGACGGACGCTGCACAGAGAACAGGAACGTGACCGCAGGGTAAGCTGTGTGCGAAATCAGTCTGAGTGTTCTGCCACTGAGCCCTGTGGCCTCCCCAAGGTTGTCTGTGGTGGAAGTGATGCAATGCCAGCTAAGCTTTTTGGGATGCTGTGTCCTAGTGAGCAGAGACCCCAGCAATAGCACTGTTAATAGGAATTACTTAATTCTTATGGAAGTCAAGATAGTACATATAGGGTTCCCAGGAGACTTCCCATTTAGGCATTGACCAGACCCAACCCATACAATCCATTTGTACTGTTTCTGTTTGCATGCCCTCCAACAAGACCCTGGGAAAGTTTCCAAGGAACTCTCAGGGTTCTCCTCACATCAAGTTTGGAGACTGAAAACTTAATTCAAGGCCTGTGCAGCAACCATATTAGATCACAAGAAAGGACATGTCTAATCTCATCAACACACATATATTAGCAGCACTAACTACAACCAGGGAAATCTGATGAATCTTCTGGTTAATAAAGACAGCCCAGTAGGTTCAGATTCAGGACCTGAGTTTGATCCCAGCAGAAGCTGGTTCAGGTAGCTGGCTCCAGGTTGACTCAGCCTTCCATCCTTCCAAGGCCGGTAAAATGAGTACCTGGAGCTGGCTACCTGAACCAGCTTCCTCTGGGATCAAACTCAGTTCAGGATAATCTGAGCTATTCAGGCTGCTGCCTCTTTCGTTACCAAGTTATAATTATTGATGGTCAATGGAGATGAATATTTCCGCAGTCATCATATTGTAACTTAGACCCTCCCAACGAAACTGATTGTCATTGTGTTCATAGAATCATAGAACCGCAGACTTAGGAGGGGCCATGCAGGCCATCTAGTCCAACTTGGGGAGGGACAGTGGCTCAGTGGTAGAGCATCTTCTTGGTAAGCAGAAGGTCCCAGGTTCGATCCCTGGCATCTCCAAAAAAGGGTCCAGGCAAATAGGCGTGAAAAACCTCAGCTTGAGACCCTGGAGAGCCGCTGCTAGTCTGAGTAGACAGTACTGACTTTGATGGACCGGGGGTCTGATTCAATATAAGGCAGCTTCATATCTTCAACCCCCTACTCAATGCAGGATCAGCCTAAAGCATCCTCGACAAGTGCTTGTTCAGCCTCCGCTTAATGACTACCAGTGAAGGGGAGCTCACCACTTCCCTAGATAGTTGATTCCGCTGTTGAGCAACTCTTGCTGTAAAAAGGTTATTCCTAATATCCAGTCGATACCTTCCCACTCTTAATTTAAACCCATCATTGCAAGTCCTCTCCTCTGCTGCCAACAGGAACAGCTCCCTGCCCTCCTCTAAGTGACAGCGCTTCAAAGACTTATAGAGAGCAATCATGCCCCCCCCTCAACTATTAATTTTAATTTATAACAGCTGTTTTACCTATTTTAACTAATTTATAATGGTAACCTAATTGTATTTTAATCTGCTTTTGTCTTGATTGTATTTTATTGAATCATGGTTGTCCCATGTCTGTGAGCCGCCCTGAGCCTGCCTTCGGCGGGGGAGGGCGGGATACAAAAATAAATTTACCTTACCTTACCTTACCAACCTCCCCTACTCCAGTCTGAACATTTCCACATTCCCTTTCCTCCTGGGGCTTGGTCTCCAGGCTCCTGATAACCCTGCTCTCTGCTCTCTGCACCTGCTCTATTCTGTTCACATCCTTCTTGAAGTGTTGTTGTTCAGTCACACAGTTGAGTCCGACTCTTTGCGACCCCATGGACAAAGTCACGCTAGGCCCTCTTGTCTTCCACTATCCTCCGAAGTGTGCACAAATTCATGTTAGTTACATCAGTAACGCTGCCCAGCCATCTCATCTTTTGCCGTCCCCGTCTTCTTCTGCCTTCCGTCTTTCCCAGCACCGGGATCTTCTCCAGGGAGTGCTCCCTTCTCATTGGGTGGCCAAAGTATTCATGGGGGTTTTCTTGGCAAGGATACTGGAGTGGGTTGCCATTTCCTTCAGAACTGCACACAATACTCTAGGTCTGGCCTGGCCAATGCAATATACAGCTGGACTGTGACATTTTTGCAATTTGGGTGTTATGCCTCTGTTAATACACCCCAAGATTGCATTAAGCTTTTTTGTCGCTGCATCACACTGGCTTAGGACAGTTAAATATAAACGCTTCTACACACTAAGGAATTCACTGCCACCCAGTGAAATGAGGGATACCAGCTCAGATAGCTTTAAAAAAGGATTGAACAAATTCATGGAGGAGGAATGGGCTATCCTTCGATATCAGGCAGCAGGACTTAGTATGGATGCCACAGACTTTTGAATACTAAACCCTAGGGAGAAGCCACAGGGGAAGTGCCGTAGTGGTAGACTTCCCAGAGGCAGCTGCATTGCCGCTGTTACAAGAATGGTTTAAATGGACCTTTAGCCTTCAGAAATAAACATTGTTATGCTAATGAGATGGTCCCAACTGGAACCTGCAGTGGCAGGGCCTGTACCTCATGAAGGTTTCTAAACAGAGGCTAGATGGCCATCTGACAGCAATGCTGATCCTGTGAATTTAGGGGGAGGGGTTTGTGAATTTCCTGCATCGTTCAAGGGGTTGGACTAGATGACCCTGGGGGTCCCTCCCAACTCTATGATTCTATGACTCAGGCAGCGAAGTTGCTCCCGGTGCTGGAAACCTGCAGGTGATGCCCCCTGTGCCCTGACAGTTGCAGAGCTGACAGCTGAGTTGACAGCTGGACACTGATTTGCCAGTGACCTTTTTAAAAAGGGACTGTTTTCTTTGGCTCAGAAAGGTGAAAAATGAAATGTGCAGGATTTGCAAGCAGAAGGCAGAGTGGTTTTGCGCGCCAGCCTGAAAGGTCGCTCCCACAACCAAGCCAAGTTAAATGGTGACTGGAAAGACATAGGGTGGGATCACACTGGGAATTGGCCGTGGCTGTCTCCCGGCTTTGGAAAAGCTGGTTCTCTTTGAAGCATGCTTCGGTAATCCCACAGTCCCTGCCCTGCTGCTGGGAAAGGCACAGGCCAAACACATGCAAGAGGAGCATTCAGACTGCTTCTGCACGTGCGGGGTGCGTGCATTACGTGCCATGGCCGTTCAGACAGCCAGGAAACGTGCTCTACATGCGCTTTAGAGATTTGCTACCAGGAAGCTTCTTGTAGCTATTTAATCCAATCCCAGCCCTTCCTAAAAATGAGGTACGTATGGGCGGGATTCAGGGGCAGATGCGCACATGCAATCACATGCATTAAATCCGGAGGGGAGACGTGGCTAGGTCAGGCCAAATCTCACCCATAGACAAAGCCCAACTGGGTGAAGATTTGTATGAGCACGTGGCTGAGGCCCAGAAATAATGGGGAATAATGGTCAGATATATGTGTCACTGGGGTAAGGGTATACATGGTCTCAGAATGGCTGCAAATGACCAACCAGACTCCTTGCGCTGGCAAAGAATATTATGGTGGACCGGGCCTGCGTCAGCCCTATGAAACATCTACTTCTGTCCCTTAAACCTCCTACTCAGGCTTTCTACCTGAGACTCTGTAAGTGGAGATGCTGGGGACTGAATCTGGGACATTCTGCATGCAAAGTTCCACCACTGAACCATAGCTTCTACCTGTCAGACCCCAGAGTCAGGGAACACGTAGGTAGTTAACTCAGACGTTTATTCCAAGCATCATAAGGCAATTCAACAGTTTGCTGAAACTAACGTCACAGCTTAGAGGCACTTCATATATACCCTCGGTCGACCGTTATCGATTTCAAGCAAAGTGTGGCATAAAACAGCGGGCTATTCTGGCGGGCAATTCTAGACCCCCTCCCTCCACTTCTGCGTCCCAGGTGCACTATCTATTCTGCCTCTGCTCTCCTCCAGTCCTTGGTTGCCACGCTACTAAGATAACTACTAAGGGATGAGCAAAGCTTGTGGGGAAGGCAAAGCAGAAATGCAGGCAGTCTCAATCAGAAGTTACACATTGGTTCAGGGTCAGTCTTAGAGAGCAATTACAGGTTGTTGTATGGCAAGCGGATACAGTAGGGGGTAGACTCTTGACCCTACAGAAAGTCCCACCAGTGAACTATAGCTCCTAATTACTATGTTCTCCTTTCTCTCTAGCAGCTCCATGGCGCAGAGTGGTAAAACTGCAGTACAGCAGTCCTAAGCTCTGATCATGGGTCCGGCAGGGTCCGGCGGAAGCTGGGTTCAGGTAGCTGGCTCATGGTTGACTTAGCTTTCCATCCTTCCGAGATCGATCAAATGAGTACCCAGCTTGCTGGGGGGAAAGTGTAGATAACTGGGGAAGGCAATGGCAAACCACCCCATAACAAAAAGTGTGCCAAGAAAATGTTGTGATGTGATGTCACCCCATGGGTCAGTAACGACTTGGTGCTTACACACGGGACTAGCTTTACCTTTCTCTCTAGCATGACTCTGGTTGTGCTGCACATTAGGTGGAAAGAAGGTTGGGATGAAAATCAAGAGGGGGAGATAATTGTCAGGAGGCTTCTAGTTCAGCTGTGAATTTAACGTTATGGGGGGATTTCTGAAGATGGAATTCACCAGGAATGCGAGCCAACAACTCACATTCCAGAAGAGAGATGGCTGAGTGGGAGAGTGCCTGCTTTGCATGCAGAAAATCCCAGGTTCAATCCCAGACATCTCCAATTAGGCTCCAGTAGGAGGTGACAAAAAGACCTCAGGGACTCGGGAGGACTTTGGAGAGCAGCTGCCAGTCAAAGTAGACAATAGTGACCTTAATTGACCAATTTTCTGATTCAATATAAGGCAATTCCGTCTGCTTAAAGATAACCGGATCTGCAGAGATGTGGGTTAAGATGACGCCTTCGGTAAAAGAGTCTGCCTCTGGACCGTGCTCAGGATTTTAATTATTAGCTTCGTTCATGGCCTGAGGCTGGAATATGATGAAGATGAATAGCTGCACTGAAGATCTACTCGGGATTAGAAAGGCTGGTGGACTCTGAGGCAGAGGAGAACTGCAGCATCATAGCAGAGCTTCAGAACCCAGTAATGAAACAGCCAAATGTGCTTTGGGGAAAGATTGATTTGCATTAGTGGTGATGAAGGGAAATCGGATTTGCATTGCTCTTCCCACGTAAAGTGTGTGCAGATGCCTACGACGATGGCATTCAAAGGAGACGCTTGGCATTCTTTCCGATGGTCATCCACGTCGTTCTTCTTTACTTGCAGAACTCACTGCCACAAGACGTAACAAAAGGCTGGCAGGTTAGATGGCTTTAAAGAGGACTAGACAGATTCAGGGAGGACAGGCACATCATGGGCTATGATGCCTAAGTAGAACCTCCCTGATCAGAGGTCAAGAACCTTCGAAAGCCAGTTTCTGGGATGCAACAGCAGGAGGAGTCATCTGCTTCTGTGTCCTGCTTGTAAGGATCTGATTGGCCATGATGGGTACAATCAGATGAGTGATTTGGCTTGACACAGCCAACCCGCCCCTCCAGATTAAATGGGCACAAGGGCATGCACACATCTGGCTCCCATACCCCACTCATCCCTACCTCATGCCACAACAACTCACAAATGGATTAAATGGCAACTGGCAAATGCCCAGTGTCTACCTCAGAAGTGCTTCCATGGTGTATTTCTGGGTGTCTTGTAGCCCAGGCAAGTCAAGGAATGCATGAACAGTATGATCATTTCACTCCATTTCTGGTGCACTCTTCCCCCCAACTCCACTCTAAAAACACTCTTGTGCTTGTCTTCTCCTGTGCAAGCACAGCAGGACTTAAAACCCCCCAAAACCCATTCCCCATGGCTCCATGGTTGCAGTGCATTGCCAATGTGAACGGTCAACCTTGGGCCTGCAGTGCTGTGAGGATGACACAGAGCATGCAAAATCAAGCAACTTTTTAAAAGGTGAGCTCCTGCTGCAGGAACCTGCCCATCTGATCGCACCTGATGATCGCACCAGGTAGCTTATGGAATTCAGTGCCAGAGGACATAGTGAGCGCCACAAGCACAAATGGTTTTAAAGGAAGATTAGGGAGATGCTTGGAGAAGAGGACCTTCAGTGAGGAGGGACGGTGGCTCAGTGGCAGAGCATCTGCATGGTAAGCAGAAGGTCCCAGGTTCAATCCCCAGCATCTCCAATTAAAAAGGGTCCAGGCAATGTGGTGTGAAAAACCTCAGCTTGAGACGCCAGAGAGCAGGGGAGGGATGGTGGCTCAGTGGTAGAGCATCTGCTTGGTAAGCAGAAGGTCCCAGGCTCAATCCCCAGCATCTCCAATTAAAAAGGGTCCAGGCAAGTAGGTGTGAAAAACCTCAGCTTGTGACCCTGGAGAGCAGGGGAGGGATGGTGGCTGAGTGGAGGAGCATCTCCTTGGTAAGCAGAAGGTCCCAGGTTCAATCCCCGGCATCTCCAATTAAAAAGGGTCCAGGCAAGTAGGTGTGAAAAACCTCAGCTTGTGACCCTGGAGAGCAGGGGAGAGACAGTGGCTCAGTGGTAGAGCATCTGCTTGGTAAGCAGAATTTCCCAGGTTCAATCCCCAGCATCTCCAATTAAAAAGGGTCCAGGCAAGTAGGTGTGAAAAACCTCAGCTTGTGACCCTGGAGAGCAGGGGAGAGACAGTGGCTCAGTGGTAGAGCATCTGCTTGGTAAGCAGAATTTCCCAGGTTCAATCCCCAGCATCTCCAATTAAAAAGGGTCCAGGCAAGTAGGTGTAAAAAACCTCAGCTTGAGACCCTGGAGGGCCGCTGCCAGTCTGAGCAAACAATACTGACTTTGATGGACCGAGGGTCTGATTCAGTATGTTCATATGGGGGTAACTCGTCACAGTGACTAAAGGGATCCTCCACATCTAGAGGCAAGAAACCTCAGAACTCGAGAGCTAGGAGCAGTTCTTGTCCTCTGTGTGCCATTTGTTGGCAACTGGTTAACTGAATGGATCACTGCATGAAACAGGATGCTGTACTGGATGGACCGCTGATCACATCCAGCAGGATTCTTGAGGTGTATGATTTCCTGAGGAGTGCATCTGCGCCGTGGTAAGAATGGCCACGTTTAGTTAAGAAGTCTTGTACAAAGGCACAATAATGAGAAGCCCATGCCTTACTTCTAGGTCCTGTTTATCTGGCTTGCAGGCTAACCTGGCGTCTGCCTCTCCTGCATACTGATGCCTTCCCATCTGCAGTCAGCTCCACCAGTCCTCGCAGATGCAGGAAGATGGAGTTGACAGTGTTGGATTGAAGGGCTCTTAGCGTTTATTGATCCAAACTGCTTCACATTCTTCGGGGTGACTCCCGAGTGCAAATGCTCGCATGGTACGGCCCCCTCACTTGGCAGAACCCTCCTCAGTATGCATATAGGGATCTCAGAGTGAGTCCAAATTTTAAAAAATCTCCCTGAGGCGGAATAACGCACCGGGCATTCCAGTCACGGTCCGCCAGCATCAGTCATTCATGAAAATGCCCTTGCGCTTCCAGGTTGGCAGGGTCCCCCTCCAGGAGGCCTCACCCTCCATTATGCCACTCCTCTGCATGTGTGGAGAGCACATCTGATCCCAACACACAGAGACAAATGGATCTCAAAATCGAACTGGAAAACAAAGAGTTTGTGTTGCTCTGGCACTCCTATCTCTGTCCTTATTCCTCCATTTTTTGTTGTTGTTGTTCAGTCACACAGTAGAGTCCGACTCTTTGCGACCCCATGGACAAAGTCACTCCAGGCCCTCCTGTCTTCCACCATCCTCCGAAGTCTGCTCAAATTCGTGTTAGTTACATCAGTAACGCTGTCCAGCCATCTTATCTTTTGCCGTCTCCTTCTTCTTTTGCCTTCTGTCTTTCCCAGCGTCAGGGTCTTCTCCAGGGAGTGCTCCCTTCTCATTTGGTGGCCAAAGTATTTGAGCTTCAGCTTCAGCATCTGACCTTCCAGGGAACACTCAGGGTTGATTTCCCTTAGGACTGACTGACTGGATCTTCTTGCAGTCCAAGGGACTCTCAAGAGTCTTCTCCAGCACCACAGCTTGAAAGCATCTATTCTTCTGCGCTCATCCTTCCTTATGGTCCAACACTCACAGCCATACATTACAACTGGGAATACCACATTGCCTACAATTCAGGGGGGTCAAACTCATTTGTTATGAGGGCCAGATCTGACATAAATTTATGTATTTTATTTATTTCTTTTTGCTGATTTCTAGTCCGCCCTTTCCCAGGTCAGGCTCAGGGCAGATTACAACATAATAACAGTTAAAATTACATCATAAGACTAAACAGTTAAAACCATTAGAATAAATTAAAATAAGGCAGCGTCAGTGTACAGATATGTACATCTTTCACAGATTGAAACACAGGATGTGGTCAGTACAGAGAGGCCAATTAGCTGCTGTGAGGACACTCGCCTGCCTCAGCCAAAAGCCTGGCGTAACAGCTCCGTTCCGCCAGTGAATCCGGTAGGGCCTGCATCTCCTTGGGGAGCTGATGCTACCAGGTTGGGGCCAGGACCGAAAAGGCCCTGGCCCTGGTCATGGCAAGCCGGATGTTCTTTGGGCCAGGGATGGTCAGAAGATGTTGATTGGCCAATCGTAGAGGCCTCCAGGGCTCGTATGGGGAGAGATGGTCCCGTAGATATGTAGGTCCCAGGCCTACAAACACTTTGAGACCTTGTTGGGCTGGGCCATGTGTGTCATAAAATGTAATGCCTGGTAGCAGATTCGAAACTTTATAAAGGACAAGACACAGATTTTTTTTTTAAAAAAAACATAAAATAAACCATGCTTAAAAGGCTAGCACTCTGTCAATATCTTGTCTATTTAACAGTCTGATAACTGACACCTCTTGCTCTGAATTATTGCATCAAAATTTGGTGACAATGTCTGTGCAGTAGCAATGTTGAGTGTGCTGTTCAGGTGTGTGTCTGTAAGTTGCAAACTTACTTTTGACTTATTGACATTCATTACAGAAAGCTCACGGTCAACACTTTGAGACTAAGACCCCAGGGTAAACATGAAATGACTGGGCTTTGTGAGCTTTTGTACATAGAATCATAGAGTTGGAAGGGATCTCCAGGGTCATCTAGCCCAACCCCCTGCACAATGCAGGAAACTCACAAACACCTCCCCCCTAAATTCACAGGATCTTCATTGCTGTCAGATGGCCATCTAGCCTCTGCTTAAAAACCTCAAAGGAAGGAGAGCCCACCACCTCCCGAGGAAGCCTGTTCCACTGAGGAATCGCTCTAACCGTCAGGAAGTTCTTCCTAATGTTGAGCCAGAAACTCTTCTGATTTAATTTCAACCCACTGGTTCTGGTCCTACCTTCTGGGGCCACAGAAAACAATTCTACACCATCCTCTATATGACAAGTACTTGAAGATGGTGATCCTATCACCTCTCAGCCACCTCCTCTCCAGGTTAAACATCTCCAGTTCCTTCAACCTTTCCTCATAGGTTTGTCTCCAGACCCCTCACTATCTTCATTGCCCTCCTCTGGACTCGTTCTAGCTTGTCTGTATCCTTCTTAAAATGTGGTACCCAAAACTGAGCATAATACTCCAGGTGAGGTCTTACCAGAGCAGAGTAAAGCAATACCATCACATCCATGATCTGGACACTATACTTCTATTGAAACAGTCCAAAATTGCATTTACCTTTTTAGCCACTACATCACACTGTTGACTCATGTTCAGCGTATGATCCACTAAGACCCCTAGATCCTTTTTGCACATACTACTGCTAAGACAAGTCTCCCTCATCCTATAACCATTCATTGGATTTTTCCTACCTAAATGCAGAACTTTACCTTTATCCCTGTTAAAATTCATTTTATTGCTTTTAGTCCAGTTTTCCAGTCTGTCAAGTCATCCTGTATCCTGCTTCTGCCTTCTTCTGTGTTTGCAACCCCTCCCAATTTAGTATCATCTGCAAATTTAATAAGCATTCCCTCTATGCCTTCATCCAAATCATTGATAAAGATGTTGAACAACACAGGCCCCAGGACAGATCCTTGATCCAAGAGGATGAGGAACCATTCACAAGCACTCTTTGGGTGCGATCTGTCAACCAGTTACAGAGCCACCTAATGGTAACAGGATCCAAACCACATTTTACCAACTTGTCAACAAGGATAGTATGTGGAACCTTATCAAAAGCCTTACTGAAATCAAGATAAACGATATCTACAGCATTCCTCTGATCCAGCAAGGTAGTCATTTTCTCAAAAAAAGAGATCAGGTTAGTCTGACATGACTTGTTCTTGTTGCTTCATGTGCTGGTCAAGCAATGGAGAAAATAGAAGCTTTTCTCTGTAGCTCTTGAGCGATTGAGCAAGCCCGGCAAAGCATGCTGTGATGCAGAAGGAAGCAAGAGAGGGGGAAGGAAGCCGATGACAGTGAGTTGCTCACGGGCCTGATAGGAGCCCTCTGAGGGCCTGATCTGACCCTTGGGCTGCATGTTTGACACCCCTGACCATACATCAAACCTCAAAGGTGTCTCTTATTGGTTGTAGCCAAAATAATCGACACGGTTGCCTACACCACCTGCTTTGGATCTACAGGTCCCATTTTATTTTTCTCATGGGCAGTTTCTTCAGCCTTGATGCGGTAGCTAATTTTGGGGTGCATCGGCAGCTGTAGTGTGGCCCCGCCCCCTCCCAATGATCTCTGCAGCAGAGAGGGAAAAAATATCAGGATTGGGAAAATATGCTGGGGGAAAGAGGTGGCTTAAATGTCAGGAGGGAAGAGCAAGCGGGGGATGAGCCTGGTGGAGAACAGGCTGCCCATCTCACTTCTTGGTCTGGAGAGCCTGCTGCGGAGGCCAGAACCTTGAGATTTCGAGTCATGTCCTGAGAAACCCAGCTGCCCTCTTGATGAGTGCCTGCGGCTGATACAGCCCTGGAGGTTCAAGAAGGCTTTGCCATGGTATGGAAGGCACGGAGAGACAATTTTAAAATGGAAATAGCGAAGGAAGAGCATGCAGTTAATAACGAAGTTCAGATCTAATTAGCCCATGATACCACTTTTCAGGGATGGGGGAGACAGAATCGCACTTCTGCAGTGACCTTTTAGCAAATGCAAAGCTGGGGATGAAGGGGGGGGGGGATGTGTCCTTTTCGCCTTTCTTCCATTTGCAAGTAATTAGGGATGAGCTACTGACTAACGCGTACTGTTCCAAAGTTCAGAATAAAGGGCTCCGGAACAGTGAATGTGATCACATACACATCTCTGTGCTTGCAAGCCCGCGTCTGCTTTGCGCATCACAAGTGTCTCTGTTTACTGTGTTCACTTCATGTTTTCTGCTACCTGTCCTGGTTGAATCCCAGTTATGTTCCTGCTTTAATAATAATAATAAATTTTATTTATACCCCGCCCTCCCCGCCGGGGCAGGCTCAGGGCAGCTTACAATCTGTCATGATACAGTATCATGATATGACAATACAGGTAAAATCAATTCACAATATAAATACAAATACAGATACAAATATAAATATAAATATAAATTAATGTTAAAAAGCTAAAAACTATATGGTGGTGCTACAGTCTCTATTTATACAGGCAGCGTAATATTCAGTCCGGTCACGTCTTGAAGGCTTCTTGGAAGAGGACAGTTTTGCAGGCCCTGCGGAACTGGTTGAGGGCCCGCAGGGCCCGCACCTCCTCCGGTAGCTGATTCCACCATTGGGGCGCTTTTATGGAGAAGGCCAGCTCCCTAGTTGTTTTAAGTTTGGCCTCCTTAGGCCCAGGGATTTCCAAAAGATTTTGTGAACTGGAACGCAGTGCCCTCTGGGGAACATATGGAGAGAGGCGGTCCCTGAGGTAGGCAGGTCCTTGGCCATATAGGGCTTTATAGGTGATAACCAGCACCTTGTAACGAATCCGGTACACAATTGGCAGCCAGTGCAGTTCCTGCAGCCTAGGCCACACGTGTTCCCACTGGGGTAGTCCCACTAGCAGCCTGGCTGCTGCGTTTTGCACCAGCTGTAGTTTCCGCGTTCGGTACAAGGGCAGCCCCATGTAGAGGGCATTACAGTAGTCTAATCTCGAGGTGACCGTTGCATGGATCACTTTCAGTACTTGAGGATGTGTTAGGGGTGGAAAGTGCTGGAAACTGGCAACTGGGCATCATCTGTGGTTTTACCAGTGATTCCTGGCAATCTGTGGTTTTACCTGTGGCTTTACCAGTTATTCCTTCTACTCAATGAACCACTGGTGAAACCACAGATGATGCCCAGTTGCCAGAGTTTCCAGCACTTTCCACCCCTACCACATCCTCAAGTACTGAAAGCAGGAACAAAACAGCCAGGACAGGTAGCAGAAAACAGGAAGTGGCCATAATAAACAGAGACACTTGTAACATCACAACCTGGCATTGCCAGAAGTGATATAATGCTGTCAGCTGTTGACACCCCCTACGTCTCATCCTCCCTCCCGCAGCCCTAGGGTGGGGATACATAAAGATAGGTTGTCTGGTGGGTAAGAAGGAGAGAAGAAGGCATGAAAAGGGGAGAATCTGGGAGGAGGTTCGTGGAAGGAAAAGAGGAAATAGTGGAAGAGCAGCAATGAGATGCCTCCTGCAAGTCCTTGCAGGTCCCCTGAGTGGTTCAAATATAAATAATCAAATATAAATTACAGACCATATGCATTGCGTATAAAATCAGTAAAAGTGCATGTGCCCTTCAAACAAAAGAAGCAACGGAAAATGGAAAACAGGAAGCATTTGCAAAAAAAAAAACAACTGAGAAAGGAATAGGATGCCGACATCCAGCCTGATCTGGCTTGAAAGAGCTGGGGGTTATTGTGAAGCTCAGAACGACCCACAGATTTTGCTTATACTCGGGGTGGAATTCTAGCAGGAGCTCCTTTGCATATTAGGACACACCCCTCTGATGTAGCCAATCCTCCTGGAGCTTACAAGTCTCTTTTTTGTAAGCTCTTGGAGGATTGGCTACATCAGGGGGTGTGTGGCCTAATATGCAAAGGAGCTCCTGCTAGAATTCCACCTGTGCTTATACTGCTTGCTATTTTAGTCAGATTTGTGAAAACAGGACTGAATCCAGCCAGCTTTTCCATTGCTGAAAAGGGGAGGGGGGTCTCCTTAGACCTCCCCCCTCCCCCCAAAGGCTATGCAAGGGATCCTGGACTTGCCTGGACAAAAAATGAACAAATGACACATGAGGGATTAGGGCTATAGTAAAGAGGGGAATTAAGTGAGATGGAATGACATGCTGGCTGGATCTCACCCAGGGGCCTTGGCATTTGCTTTCCATTCAGTCCTGCAGGAGGGCTGGCCAGAAGTGAGGTTCCAGCCCAGTTCCGCATCCAAGAGCTTGATTTCCCCCTTTCGTTTAGTCCATTTTTAATGGTGCCATTTTCCGTAGCCTTTGCTGAATCAATCCCCATTAACGCAGAAGCAAATGCCCCAGGATTAGCAAAACAATCTTGTGCCATCGCTTTTGGATTTATTGTGGGCTGGTAAACATGGCATTTGATGGCGACTGGGCGTAATCAATTCACTTCTAAAAAGGAGAGAAATTAACACTAGACAGGAAGATATTACCCTCCTGTTGAATCTCTAATTAGCAGTCCTAATTTGTGTTGGGCTAATAAATCCAAAGCAGTCAGGCACACAGAGATTTTTTTTTTGCATCCCAAGCCTTGCTGCAACTCCATTTGTCATCAGTTTAAGATACTTAACACTCCTGCTTTCTTTCCGTTTGTATCCCAGCTCGTTAATGTTATTTTCCATCAACACCCTTATAATTAGGGCTGAACCAAAAGAGTTCATTTTTTTCCATATTTTTGGCAGTATTGAAAAATGCCTCCCTTTTTTTCCTGCTTTTTTGGGAACCCTACCAAAAATGCTTACGTGTTCACTGATGTTGCCCTCACTAGCTCTCATTCTTAATGGACTTCCTTTGCCCTCAATGACACTACCATGCAGCCAGATCTGACGGGTTATTACATAGCACTGCATTCCAACAGAGTTTGAAAAAGTGAATCTGGTTGGCTTGAGTTCTTAAGAACATATTTTAGTGGAGTGTGAAATCTGGTCTGATTTGAAAGAAAGGTATTCATCCTCCCTCTTAATAGGCTATGTAAATTTACCATCTCAAACAATTGTCCAGTTTTTCCTCATAGATGAGTACCAGAGAACTACTTTAGCAGTCACTAACTATTTAGCTGTGGTGAATGTCTGTAAGCTGTATAGCTTGATGTCAAGAGAACTGTAAGATAAGTACAAGTACATATCACTGTGATTACATCTGGTTCATTGTTGAATCCCTGATAGGCTAAGAGCATAGGCTAAGGCTAAGAGCATTCTGTGACTATCCCTGGACTTCTCCATTGTCCTGATGCTGTGCTGTCATTACACAGATAAATCTGTTTGTCTGTGCAGTTTTGTAATGCCATCCCATTCACAACATGATCCCTGATTGGCTAGACTGATACAGAAAAGAGAAAGAGATAGTGCCAGCTGGCGGAGGTGGGGGGGAGAAGGTGCAACCAGCAGCAGAGGAGACTGGACGGGGAACACGATAGGTGAATATTCTCCTGTATGTTACTTGGGGCAAAATGTATCTAAAGCTGCTGGAGAAAGTCTGTGGTTCTGGCAGTCAAAGTGTTAGATTTGTTACTACCCAGCAAATTATTATTGTTCACATTTCTCAAACCAAGGAACAGAAAGTAGCTCAAGATGATTGTGGCACAGCAGCAAACAGTAAGATAAGGCAAAGGAAATTTTTATTCGTTTTGGAACTATTTTGTCTTCCCTAAAAATTAATCAAGGGAGGCTCTGTGACTCAGTGGAAAAGCATCTGCTTGGTATGCAGAAAGTCCCAGGTTCCGTCTCTGGCATCAGGCGGTAGGTGATGGGAAGGAATTCTGCTTGACACCCGAGAGAGCAGCTGCCAGTCAAAGCAGTCAGTAGTGACCTTGATAGACAGGCTCTGACTTATGGAAGGCAGTATCTTGCCTGTGTGTGTGTGTTTCCCAAATAGTCTGTCTGAGGAGAAAGCCCTAGATTTGCTTTGTGTAAGATATTGTTTGAGTTCTTTGTGAGTTTCAGGACCTGTAAGCAAATCCAGTCTCTGAACCCCTGGGTCCTAAGGACTTCAAGAATTTAGGACCAATGTGAAGTAGGTCTACTCAGAAAACAAGTCCTATGCACTCCCCAGAACATGCAGTCAGCAGAATTGTGGCTTTCTTTAGCTGTTGTTTCAGATGTATTCACATAACCTGAATCTTGTAGATAGATTCAGATGGGCAGCTGTGTTGGTCCTGACCTTTGTCGCAAATGGGTTTTGGAGCATTATACGTGCCCAGTTAGCCACTGTGGCCTGGGTCTGAAGAACAGTGTGGTGTAGTGGTCAGAAAGTCAGATTAGAACTCATTAAACTAATACCTGATGTTGGAAGTCCCATTTTGCCCAGAAACTCTGTTTCTAAATTACTGGCCACATGATCTACCTTATTTAGGACACAGAGAACTAACAGTATGATAGTAGAAGCCAGGACAGCAATAGCTCCATTTTGGAAGAATAAATCGGCCCCTACGCTCAACATTTGGTTTTTCAAACCTTAGGACCAATACATCATGGCGAACATCACGGAACGAATTAATAGATCTTTAAACTTCCTAGGATTTCCAATTTTAATGAAAAATGGTTTGCATTGCTAGAATATTTATCTCATCAGCAGGTAATCTCATGTGACTGGTCTCAGCTTCAAAAAAATGGTTGTGAAAGATACAAACATACTCAGATACAGCAAACCTCTTTATGTACAATACAATTTGTTTTCTCCTTTTCTAGATCCCCTCCTTTTAGCTATTTTTAATTTAGTGTTGACTGTTACATATTTAATGGTTATTGTACCACAATGTGCTCACTGTGCTGTATCCCTTTGTTTTATGGTTATGGTTTGTTATATGGTTACGGCAGTAGAACAAAGCAGGAGTCAAGTGGCACCTTTAAGACCAACAACGTTTTATTCAGAATGTAAGCTTTTGTGTGCTCTAAGCACACTTCATCAGACAATAGTAAGGAATGGCAAGCAGTCCTAAATATAGAGAAAGTGGGCTGTGGGTCAGTATGCAGAGTCATAGAAATGTTTTTTTTTAGCGGATTAAAATAAACATGAGTTGGGGTCTGGTGTTTGTTATTTAGTGTTCACTAGGCTGAAACAACAACAAAGGGTGATGTGAAGCAGATTGCTGTCCATGTACTAAACCCATTAATTATCCTGAAGTGCAATGCAATAAAAGAGAGTCCGTTGCAATGTTTTTGTTGTTCAGTTCTGGGTTAAAATGAAGCCATGGGTTGCTTAGAGGTTTGATTAACCATGTATCTTGTAGTTTAGGGACTGTAAAGCATGAATTTGGTTCTTGAGTGAAAGATAACCTGGAGTTTGGAGGGTGGCGGTTATGAGCCACTTGCGCACATAGAATGTGCTTGGTCTGCCATGCAACGAAGATCAAAGCCCAGCTCCACCATCCACCACTAAGTTTGCTTTAACAGCTGTGTGTGGGTTTTTTGTAACTGGGGAGGCTGGGAAATTTGTGTGGGAAAATGAGAGGCATAAATTGGCATGCTGTTATCTGCAAGTGGCTCTAACAAAGGAACAATGTAAGTGTCCAGCAGGGGCTGGTGACTATTTACGTTTCTCCTGCTCTCCCTTTATACCCTATAGACAAGACCCCTGATAATAGCAGCTAATGCTGCCCTTTGTCTTTCGGTGCGCTGTTCATTTCTTGCTGTTTCCTGGAGCAGTTTGCAAGGAGCAACAGCTCTGTAATGTTACAAGCATTTCTTTCTCTCCCGAGTGGCCACTGCTTCCTTTTCCCCACTGAACGTAAGAAATCCTCATACCAGAAGAGAAATTGCCTGTATTGCAGGAGCAGCTATTTATCTGCTGTAATGGTTCTTGGAGAGGAAAGGCCAGGCTGATCAGTGAGACTGCCACGGAAGACTGTGCAGAGGAAGGCTATGGCAAACCACCTCTGCTTCTTACTTGCCTTTGAAAACCTCTTGTTGGAATCACTTAAGTTGGTTGTAGAGTTGCGAAGTCCAATTCAAGAAATATCCGGGGACTTTTGGGGGTGGAGCCAGGAGACATTGAGGGTGGAGCCAGGAGCAAGGGTGTAGCAAGCATAATTGAACTCCAAAGGGAGTTCTGGCCACCACATTTAAAGGGGCCGCATGCCTTTTAAACGCCTTCCCTCCATTTGGAAATAATGAAAAATAGGAGTGCCTTCTTTTAGGGCTCATAGAATTGGACCCCCTCGTCCAATCTTTTTGAAACTTGGAGGGTGTTTTGAGGAGAGACACCAGATGGTATGCTGAAACAAATGGTGCATCTACCTCAAAAAAACAGCCCCCCCCCAGAGCCCCAGATAACCATTGATCAATTCTCCATTATACCCTATGAGAATTGATCTCCATAGGGAATAATGGAGTGCCCAGCAGACATTTCCCTCTCCCCCTACTTCCTGATGACCCTGAAGCAGGGGGAGGGCCTCCAGACTGGGGAATCTCCTGCCCCCACCCGGTTGGTTGCAATTTAATAGCATTTACATGTGTACGTGACAATTTTTGAATAGCTTGTACCCTTAATGTAGGTTTGATTCCCCTAATTTTCTTTGCCTTAAATGCTACCCAAATTTTGGATTGCTGGATTACCTAGCCTTATTTCTGAAGTGGAACTGATGCATTCGGTAATCTAGTTGTCCTGGCTGTTATTTCAAATGGTTTTTCAGAGCATTGCACATACCCAGTTAGCCATTGTGGCCTGGGTCTAAACAACAGTGTAGTGTATTGGTCAAGATCCCCGTGGCGCAGAGTGGTAAAGCTGCAGTACTGAAGTCCTAAACTCTGGTCACGACCTGAGTTCGATCCCGGCGGAAGCTGGGTTCAGGTAGCCGTCTCCAGGTTTTCTCAGCCTTCCATCCTTCTGAGGTCGGTAAAATGAGTACCCAGCTTGCTGTGGGGAAAGTGTAAATGACTGGGGAAGGCAATGGCAAACCGCCCCGTGAAAAGTCTGCCATGAAAACATTGTGATGCGACATCACCCCAGAGTCGAAAACGACTGGTGTTTGCACAGGGCACTACCTTTACCTTTAGTGTATTGGTCAGAAAGTCAGATTAGAACACATTAAACTAATACCTGGCGTTGGAAGTCCCAGAAACTCTGTTTCTAAATTACTGGCCACATGATCTACCTTATTTAGGACACAGAGAACTAACAGAACGATAGTAGCAGCCAGGACAGCAATAGCTTCATTTAGGAAGAATAAATCGGTCCCTTTACTCTCAACATTTGGTTTTTCAAACCTTAGGACCAGTACATCATGGCGAACATCACAGAACGAGTTAATGGATCTTTAAACTTCCTAGGATTTCCAATTTTAATGAAAAATGATTTGCATTGCCAGAATATTTATCTCATCAGCAGGTAATCTCATGTGACTGGTCTCAGCTTCAAAAAATGGTTGTGAAAGATACAAACATACTCAGATACAGCAGACCTCTTTATGTACAATACAATTTGTTTTCTCCTTTTCTAGATCCCCTCCTTTTAACTATTTTTAATTTAGTGTTGACTGTTACATATTTAATGGTTATTGTACCACAATGTGCTTACTGTGCTGTATCCCTTTGTTTTATGGTTATCTGTGTTACTCTATTGGTTTATACAATAAAATGTGAAATTTGAAAAAAAGAAGTCAGATTAGGATCTGCAAATCCCTAGTCTGCTATGGAAAGTGACCTAGGGCCAGTCATGCCCTCACAACTTAACCTACCTCAAAGGGTGGTTGTTAGGGGGGGAAAGGAGACAATGATGTCATAAACTTCCTTGAGTCTCCATTAATATGAAAACTGTGGGTTGAATACCCAAATAAATATATCAAATTCATTAAAAAATAACACTGTGGGGGGAACTCAAAAATCTATTGTGTTTGTGTCCCACCATCCCTCAAAGGAGCTGAGGTTGTTCTCCCAGGGGGTTCCTTCCATCTTCACAACAACCCTGCAAGGGAGGTTAGCATGAGAGAAAGTTGCTGACTCAAGGGTACTTCATGGCTGAGCAGGGGTTGAACCTGGCTCACACAGTTCAGAGCTCTTTCCCCAGAACACCTTTTCCCAGAAAGTCTAGAGCACGGGTGGCTGACGGTAGCTCTCCAGATGTTTTTTGCCTACAACTCCCATCAGCCCCAGCCATCGGCCATGCTAGCTGGGGCTGATGGGAGTTGTAGACAAAAACACATCTGGAGAGCTACCGTTGGCCACCCCTGCTCTAGACCTTCACATGTGATGTGTGCAGCGAAGCCTGCTTTTGGAGGAACTCCTGGCTGGATCAGATGTTTTCTACCCAGAGGTGGCTGAAGGTTACACAGATTGATGATGTCCTCTGTTGCTTTGTGGTCCCTCAAAAGCTGCCTGTCTCTCAGCCAGCTCAGGGAATTCAATTGCTTTGCTGGGTTTATTAATACTTGACCTGATGTTTATGAGGAGGCACTGATCTTCACAGCACTGTGTGATTACCCGCTCAGGGTCGAGCGAAATGTTTTAGAGGTCACAGGACTCTTTTAGTCTTTCGAGGGCAAATCCCCATGCCCAGGGCTTTCTGTGTAGCAGGAACTCTTTTGCATAAAGGCCACCCACCCCTGATGTAGCCAGTCATCCTGGAGCCTACAGTAGGCCCTATACGAAGAGTCCTGTAAGCTCCAGGAGGATCGGCTACATCAGGGGTGTGTGGCCTAATATGAAAAGGAGTTCCCGCTACAAAAAGAGCCCTGCGTCATGCTCCTCCCCCAAGTTGGACTTGAGCTCAGCTGGGGAAGGTGGTTTGATCTTCAGCATGGTTATGCTGATGAAACCAGTGCGGAACATTGTTGATAGGCCTTTAAAGGGAAACAAAGTGCAGGCCTTTTGCATGTTTTTTCTTTCTTTCAAGAGCTTCAGAAGTGCTGTGCAGTGATTAGTGTGTCAGGCTAGGATCTGGAAGATATGGGTTCAAATGCAGCCATGAAACTGACTGAGTGACTGGGCCAGTCATTCTCTCTCCGCTTAACCTCCCTCCCAGAGTTGTTGTGAGTCACATGAAACCAAACAGCAAAAGTACTATCTCTTTTATTGGGAGGGGGAAGAGAGATTTGGAGAGATTCTTGGGCCCTAATCATACATCTTCCATTTGGGTGGGAAATCCCCATGTGTCATAGGGTTGCCAAGTCCAATTCAAGAAATATCTGGGGACTTTGGGAGTGGAGCCAGGAGCAAGGTTGTGACAATCATAAGTGAACTCTAAAGGGAGTTCTGGCCATCACATTTAAAGGGACTGCACACCTTTTAAATGCCTTCCCTCCATTGGAAATAATGAAGGATGGGGCACCTTCTTTGGGAGCTCATAAAATTGGACCCCCTGGTCCAATCCTTCTGAGAAGGATTGTTTTGAGAAGAGGCATCGGATGCTATGCTACAAATTTGGTGCCACTACCTCAAAAAACAGCCCCCCAGAGCCCCAGATACTCGTAGATCAATTCTTCATTATTCCCTATGGGAATAGGTCTCCATAGGGAATAATGGAGTGCCCAGGAGTGCCCAGGATGACTCTGAAGCGCTGGGAGGGCCTCCAAACCGGGGGATCCCCTTCCTTCACCTGGGGATTGGCAACCCTAATGTGTGCAAGAGAGGGGTATGGGAAGAGGGACCAGAGGGGCTCAATCTTTCCCTTCCTGCAGGAGTTTCTTCAGAAACTTGTAAACAAATGTCGAGACAGTGTGCAACTGCAATAAAAAAAGGCCAACATTATGCCGGGAATTATTAGGAAGGGAATTGAAAACAAGTCAGCCAGTATCATAATGCCCCTGTATAAATCGATGGTGTTGCCTCATTTGGAGTACTGTGTACAAGTCTGGTCACTGCACCTCAAAAAAGATATTATAGCACTGGAAAAAGGGCATAAAGGGCTGGAATACTTTTTCTGTGAAGAAAGATTAAAATGCTTTGGGCTCTTTAGCTTGGAGAAACGTCAACTGAGGGGCGACATGATAGAGGTTAACAAGTTTATGCATGAGATAGAGAAGGTAGAGAAATAAATACTTTTCTCTCTTTCTCACAATACAAAAACTCATGGGCACTCAATGAAATTGCTGAGCAGGCGGATTAGAACGGATCAAAGGAAGTACTTCTTCATCCAAAAGGTGATTAATACATGGAATTCACTGCCACAGGAGGTGGCGGCTACAAGCATAGCCAGTTTCAAGACGGTAAACATAAGGAGTAGAGGTCCATTAGTGGCTATTAGTCACAGTGTATGGTTGGAACTCTCTGTCTGGGGCAGTGATGCTCTGTATTCTTGGTGCTTGGGGGAGCAACAGTGGAAGGACTTCTAATGTCCTGGCCCCACTGATGGACCTCCTGATGGCTCCTGTTGTTGGTTTAATTTGCCATTTTGGGACACAGCGTTGAACTGGATGAGCAATTGGCCTGATCCAGCATGGCTTCTCTTATGTTCTCATTTATTTAGATATTTAGACTACACTTTTTAATTTACTGTTATATCAGACCTTTCTGCCCTTACAAGGGCCACCAAGGTGGCTAACCATTTGAAACATACAAGATAAAATTGCAGAATGCCGAACAAGTTTTCATCTGCTGGTGTAAGACGGCAACAGAAGGGGACATATCATGGCTCTCATTAGGGAGAGGATTCCAATTCTTTGGTGCCACGGCTGAGAAAGCCCTCTCTTTCTGATCCCAGAAGTAAGCAAGAAGCAAGGCCTCCAAAGATGACAGTAATGGATGGACAGTTGTCCTGCGCATATATTGGTCCCAAATATTTAGGGCTTTGATTGTCAGGACCTTAACACCTGGAATTGTGCCTGGAAACAAATTGGAATCCAGTGTCACTGGACTGGAGTATTATGGACCCCACTACCCATTGCAGACAGCATCCTGGGTGCAGCATTCTTTACCAACTGAAGTTTTTGAAAACTTTTCAAGGGCAGCCCCACAGAGAGCTCATTGCAATAATCAGGGCCGGCACGTGGGATCAGGTTGGGTATGCAGCTGCTTGGGGTGCCACCCCACCTGGGGTGCCACCAGTCGCCCCCTTACTCCCCTTGCCCCTTCCCCTTCATGGGAAGGCACCGCTGAGCCACTTTCAACCTGAAAGCGGCCACCACACTCTTCAGAGGCTTCCTTGGAAGCCTCCGAAGAATGCGGTGTTTTAGCAGCGCCAGCCACTTTCGGGTTGAAAATAGCTGGTGTCGCTAAAACACCATGCTCAAGCTGAAAGCGGCCCAGCAGCACCTTCCCATGAAGGTGCCACTTGGCTGCTTTCAACCCGAAAGTGGGGGGGGGGCACCGCCAAAACACCGCATTCTTGGAAGCCGCCGAAGAGCACAGTCCAAGGAAAAAGCAGCATGACAGCCAGCTGTGCCTGCACAATGACATCGCTTCTAGTTGAGTGTCATCCACCTGTTGACGAGAGAAGATGAAGATATTGGATTTATATCCCGCCCTCCACTCCGAAGAGTCTCAGAGTGGCTCACAATCTCCTTTACCTCCCCGGCCCCACAACAGGCACCCTGTGAGGTGGGTGGGGCTGAGAGGGCTCTCACAGCAGCTGCCCTTTCAAGGACAACCTCTGCCAGAGCTATGGCTGACCCAAGGCCATGCTAGCAGCTGCAAGTGGAGAAGTGGGGAATCAAACCCGGTTCTCCCAGATAAGAATCTGCACACTTAACCACTACACCAAACTGGCTCTCCAAATGCCCTCACCCATCTAAGTGTGGGCAGGAAGGGTTAGTTCACATGGCCCTTTCTTACACGCCCAGGGAAATGCTGGTTGCTTCTTTGCTGGTTCTTCCTAATGTTTAGCTGGAAACTCTTTTGATTTAATTTCAGCTTGTTGATTTGGGTCTGAGCCTGACCTCCTGGGGCAACATAAAACGACTCTGAGCCATTCTCTGTACTGCAGCCCTTCAAGTACTCGAAGATGGTGATCATGTCACCTCTCAGCCGCCTCATCTTCAGGCTAAACATCAGAGTGTGGTCGAGCCAGTGGATGTTGAACAGCAAGGTGGGGGGGTGGGCAAGAGGGAAACTTGCAGCATCCGTAGGCCAAGGGCAAGGGACTGAACAGCAGCCCCGCACAACCACCTTCTGAAATCCAGGTCATTTTTCCAAAGCAGCTGACAGTATCATTCGCTCTCTTCCATTCATCCTCACAAGAACAACCCAGTGAGCTTCCATAGCAGAACAAGGATTCCAGCCCGAGTTGACGTGATCTTGGTCTTACACCAACCCCTATTCCGCATTGGCTGTTGTTGTCAGATTCCTCTCCAGAGCTTTTTTGGGTTTTTTTTTAGGAGCAATGCAGAGGAACGCAGTTCCGGCTGGCTTGGTGCTAGGAGGTGTGGTCTGATATGCAAATGAGTTCCAGCTGGGCTTTTTCTACAAAAAGCCCCGTGTGAAACAATGGTGACATCAGAGGTGTGTGGCCAAATATGCAAATGAGTTCCTGCTTGGCTTTTTATACAACAAAACCCCTTTTCCTCTCCATAACTTTGGAGCCTTGACTGATGCATGAGCGCTTCTCCGGCGCCAAGGACCATGACGCTTGATTGAATCCTATTTCTTTTCATCTGCTGTTTTGTCCACACGTTGCCCACCAACATCCACACTGCCCCTTCACCAGCTTATCAGAGTTTGTGGGTTTCATTCTGTCCATCACAAGCAGGAAACCACTGAAAAGCTTTCCGAGGACTTGTCAGTCTGGTGACAGGCAGGCAAGAAGTTAACGATTGAGCAAGGAATGGCAGCATTTGAAGGGATCTTTCTCATGGCATGAGAAATTGGGATCCTGCTTTGCGCCAGCCCGTTTTCAGTGAGGCAAGAGTCCGTGGCTGGGCTTGAGGAAGGAGTGTTGGTTCTCAGTGTGGTCGAGCCAGCTTGAGAGGGAGCCGGGGACTCCAGATTCCCATTTCTCACAGCAGGCCCTTTCTTACACACCCAAGGAAATGCTGGTTGCCACTTCAGGGTCAGGAAGCTATTTTCTCCAGGCCAGTCTGGCCAGGGGTCCTGGAGGATTTTTTTTTTTTTTTGCCATCTTCTGGACATGGAGCAGGGGTCGTTGGGGGTGTGTGCGGGAAGGAGGTAGTTGTGAGTTTCCTGCATTGTGCAGGGGATTGGACTAGATGACCCTTGAGGTCCCTTCCAACTCTATGATTCTATGATATCGTGGCCTGCTCCTTCCCTAATGTGCAATTTTTTTTTTTAGTGATGCACTTTCTTTAGAAGCCGTTCATAACCACATGTGACGCATGGAAATGTAAGAAAGATGTAATGCACATTCACTTTACAAATGAAACTGGGGACCAGGACCTGGATCAGGTTGGGGGTTAGGTCACATGAGAATTGTTGTAAATGGAGTCACATGAGAACATGTTGCCAATGGGTTGTGCACTTCTTAGAATCATGGAGTTGGAAGGGACCTCCAGGGTCATCTTGTCCAGCCCCTTGCACAATGTAGGAAATTCATAAATACCTCCCCCCCAAACAAATACACCCCCACTGACCCCTGCTCCATGCCTACCAGATGGCAAAACCCTCCAGGATTCCTGGCCAATTTGGCCTGAAAAAAATTTGCTGACTGACCCCAAAGAGGCAACCGGCATTTCCCTGGGCGTGTAAGAAAGGGCCATGAGAACTAAGCACTGATGCAGCCCTTCCTGCCCTCCTTCTCATGATCTGCCTAATTCACAGAATCAGCCTGGCTGTCAGATCGCCGTCTAGCCTCTGTTGAAAAACCTCCAAGGAAGGAGAGCCCACCACCTCCCAAAAAAATCTGTTCCACTGAGGAACTGCTCTAACAGTCAGGAAGTTCTTCCTAATGTTTAGCTGGAAACTCTTTTGATTTAATTTCAGCATGTTGATTTGGGTCTGAGCCTGACCTTCTGGGGCTACAGAAAACAACTCTGAGCCATTCTCTGTACTGCAGCCCTTCAGGTACTTGAAGACGGTGATCATGTCACCTCTCAGCCGCCTCCTCTGCAGGCTAAACATCAGAGGCAGCCCGTCCACTAGGCAGCCCTATGCCCTTCTCTTATCTGGGGCTAGCAGGAGCACCTCAATGGCAGCTGCCACCCAGAATCCACCCCTCCCCCCAGTGTGGGAAATTGTGCCACCTGTGGCCACGCTGCCAAGGTTGTCGGTGGTGGCAGGCAGCATCGAGGAGCTGACCCGCTCAAGGACGAGACAGCTAAAGCACTAGGGCTTCATAACATGGATGTGTAGGAGGAGGAAGAAAGAAATGAACCTGCCAGAATCTGTTTGGGCCATGGCGTGAGAACGGGTCCAAGACGAGAGGGGTGTTGAGGGCAGGCATGAAGGGGAAATACTCTCCCCCATCACATACAGTTCTACTCTGTAGTATTTTCAGAATCTTTACAAAACCACAACTAGTTTTCTGCACAAGTAGTAGATAAGGGGCCCCTATCATCATCAAAGTGACAGCTGCTCCGCCCACACATGCACACCCCGCCCACACAAAAAACGAACGCCGTATGTTTCCTTATGGGGGAGTGATGCAACAGTCCCCGAGGGGGCGGCTAGGGATCTGCCCCCCCAAGGAATGCCGGCTGTTTCCTAAGGGTCAGGAGGGTCAGCCACTGGTGTAGCAGGCTTCATATTGTTTTTTGGGGGTAAGCGTGTTTTGCAACACAGGCATTATTTAGAGAATTGTGGAGATGCAACGGTTCTAAGCGGCCATAGCTAGGAGAGGAGACATACCCAACGGACAAAATAATGGCTTTAAAACTGAGCATGGCTAATCTTATACATGCAACACGTCCCTTTAACATCAGGTTGCGTGTCGATACAACTCATGCTCTTTAACTTGTTCATTAATGATCCGGAGTCGGGAGTAAGCAGCAAAGTGGCCAAGTTTGCAGATGACACTAAATTGTTCAGGGTGGTGAGAACCAGAGAGGATTGCGAGGCACTCTAAAGGGATCTGTTGAGGCTGGGTGAGTGGGGTGACAACGTGGCAGATGAAGTTCAACGTCGCCAAGTGCAAAATAATGCACATCGGGGCCAAGAATCCCTGCTACAAATACAAGTTGATGGGGGTGTGAACTGGTAGAGACTGACCAAGAGAGAGAGAGAGAGAGATCTTGGGGGTCGTGGTAGATAACTCACTGAAAAAAAATGTCAAGACAGTGTGCGATTGTGATAAAAAGAAAAGGCCAACGCCACACTGGGAATGATTAGGAAGGGGATTGAAAACAAAGCAGCCGGTATCATAATGCCCCCCTGTATAAATCGATGGTGTGGCCTCATTTCGAATACTGTGTACAGTTCTGGTCACCACACCTCAAAAAGGGTATTATAGCATTGGAAAAAAGTGTAGAAAGGGGCAACTAGAATGATTACAGGTTTGGAACAATTTCCCTATGAAGAAAGGTTAAAACGCTTGGGGCTCTAGCCACCCCCTCGGGGACTGTTGCATCACTCCCCCATAAGGAAACATACGGCGTTCGTTTTTTGTGTGGGCGGAGCATGTGTGCATGTGTGGGTGGAGCAGCTGTCACTTTGATGATGATAGGGGCTCCTTATCTACTACTTGCATATTTGTGAGGCACTGTTTTCTTTTTGAGCTAGGGATATTCCCTGAAGCTCTCCAGAGCACAGAAAATACCCTGAGTCTCTTTCCCTGGCCTATTTCGGAGGGTATTTTAGCAGATTACAGAAATGCAGGGCATTAATCAGAACTCCCTTCCGTGAATGCTATGCTGTTATCATTCAGCTTTCCCCATGACATATTCTTCATGCCCTTGGTCTAATCTGCACCAGGAGTTGATGCGTATTACCATAACATAAGGCCTTATGGGTAATCCTGCACAAATTGTTCTGAGGGAAGAGTCGCACGGTGTTGTTTCTTGAAGGGATGATAAAAAAATATGGCTGTCTTGGTTCCTTTTGGATTTCTAATGTTCTTCTTTGTAATTCATATTTGGTCCACCCTATTTTCCTTTTCAAGGATTCTTTTATTCCTTTTCTGGCAGGGATGCAAAAATAATGTCCCAAATACCTTTGTTTTAACAGGACAAAAACTGGTGTGAAGAAAGAGACATCCATACACAAAGACTTAAACGTTTATAGCAGATGTGAGAGAAACAAAATGGGGATATTGAAATAGAACAAACAGCTTTTGAACTTGGATTGCGCCTACTTTATTGTATAGGCAGGGGAAGAAGAGAGAGAAAAAGTTCAAAAAAACCCCCCACTCCAACAAAAAACCCACCTAGGGTTGCCTTCTCCAGGTCCATAAATTCCCAAGGACTTGGGGGTAGAGTCTAGGGAGGGTGGAGTTTAGGGAGAGGTGGGACCTCAGCAGGGTATAATGCCATAGTTTCCTCTAAGCAGCCATTCTTTTCAGGGGAAGTGATCTCTGTAAACTGTAATCTCAGGAGATCTCCAGGTATCACCTGGAGGTTGGCAACTCTACCCCAAATAACCTTTCAGCTGTTAGTTCTGTGAAATTTAGGTGCCAGGCTTGGGCTGAAATGATTGACATTCATAGTGGCCTATGACACTGTTTCCCATTTGCAGGGTCGGGACCCAGTACTGGGCCATGTAAGCCTCACTACCGGGCGTCACAAGAAAAGCCAAAACTAGCCCGGCCACCAGCAAAGCATTACCTCTGTTCTGCTTCCTTCCACCATCTCTTTGTTGTGCAGAGAAAAACTAGCCTTGAAGACTAACACAGAAAAAGAAGATATTGGATTTATATCCCGCCCTCCACTCCGAAGAGTCTCAGAGCAGCTCACAATCTCCTTTACCTTCCTCCCCCACAACAGACACCCTGTGAGGTGGGTGGGGCTGGAGAGGGCTCTCACAGCAGCTGCCCTTTCAAGGACAACCTCTGCCAGAGCTATGGCTGACCCAAGGCCATGCCAGCAGGTGCAAGTGGAGGAGTGGGGCATCAAACCCAGTTCTCCCAGATAAGAGAGCTATGGCTGACCCAAGGCCATGCTAGCAGGTGCAAGTGGAGGAGTGGGGAATCAAACCCGGTTCTCCCAAATAAGAGTCCGCACACTTAACTACTACACCAAACTGGCTCTCCTGACTGACACAGGCTACAAAGCCTGAACTCCATCTAGCTTCCTTCCTTCTCCCAGCTCTGTGTTGTGCAGAGAAATGTAGCCTTGAAGACTGACACAGGCTGCAAAGCCTGAGCTCCATTTGGCTTCCTTCCCCTGTCTCTGTATTGTGCAGATAAAAGCTAGCCTTGAAGACTGACACAGGCTGCAAAGCCTGAGCTCTGTTTGGCTTCCTTCCTTCCCCTGTCTCTGTGTTGTGCAGAGAGGAACTGGGTTGTCTCTCTTTCATTCTCCCCTTCTCCTAGTGTTTGAGAGAAAAACTGGTGTCCAATGGCAGGTATGAGGGTGAAAAGAGAGGACCCACTTTCCACCTCCATTTTGGCTCAGCATGAGTTTCAGAGAGATTTTTTCTGAAAACGAAGTTACTTCAGAAGAAGAGGCAGGCTTGGGGGAGTGCCCTGGAAGTGACATCACAGGAAAAGGTGGAGTTTTGGTTTTGGTGGAGTTTTAGTTAAGTGTGCCCTGGAAGTGACATCACTTGACCCTTGACCTGGAAGTGACACCACAGGAAATGACATAATTCCTGTCTCCTGGCTCCACCCCCAAAGTCTCCTGGCTCCACCCCCAAATTTTAGTGGGCCATGAAGGAGAAGTTTAAAAATAACTGGGCCATGGGAAAGAAAAGTTTGGGAAACCCTGGTCTATGGCATACTGTCCAATCTCAGGGCTTCTTTTTGAACAAGAACACACTGGAATGCAATTCTGGCTGGCTTGATGCCAGGGGGTGTGACCTAATATGCAAATGAGTTCCTCCTGGGCTTTTTGTAGAAAAAAGTTCTGTGTGAAAAAATGCTGACATTGGGGTGTGTCCTGATATGTTAATGAACTGCTGGGGGGTTTGTCCAATCTTAGTGGGTTATTCCCTGCTGGGGTTTTTTGTCCGATCTTAGTGGGTTATTCCCATAAAGAACTATCCACACATCTGTGATATTTCTCTTGAAAATGCTACTCTTTTAATATGAAACCAGTAAGGGAGCCAAAAAGTGCTTGCTGCTGGTTTTGCAGAGACATCTGTACAAATCCTTATGGGGAAATATGACTTGCACTAAATTCAGAGAGCGTATGATGCTCTGAAAGCAGCTGTTGTGAACAGTCATATGTCACAGATCATATATCTTATACATTCCTCTCTTTCCCCCCTTTCTCTATATTAACAAGGGATCGTCTTATATCCATGTTCCTTAAAGGTTAAGAGTGGCAGACTCTAATCTGGAGAACCAGGCTTGATTCCCCACTCTTCCTGCACATGACTAGCTGAGTGACCTTGGGTCAGTCACAGTTCTCTCAGCACTCTCTCAACCACACCTACCTCACAGGGGTTCTGTTGTGAGGAAAGCAAGGGAAGGCGATTGTAAGCCACTCTGAAAGTAACGAGATGTGGGGTATACAAACCATATCTGGGGGGTATACAAATCCACATGAGGGGTATACAAATCCCCTTCTTCCTCCTCCTCCTCCTCCAAACTGTCTGTGCCAACCCTGAAATAGGTAAGGCCAGGCTGGGAAACTTCAGCAGACACGGGGCTGCCACTGAAAAAGAGCAACCTTGGCTGGATACAGATGGGGGGCAGCAGCCTCCTGTCTGGAAGTAAGCCAGCAGAAAGAGAAGTGCCCCCGCTGCCAGAATGGGGGATGGGCTGTGCTCACCCTGGAGGAGCAGTCACACTGCTCATGCGCATGAACGCCAGACCCCTACCACTTCCGACGTGGAAGCTTTTTGGAGTGGCATGACAATGGCGGGGAATGAGGTGAGGGTGGGAGTGGATGGGGCCCAGATGTGTATGTTTGAACACGCCTTTTTGATCCAGTCGTGGGCAGTTGCTGAGGTGGTTTAAACTGGGCATCTGTCTCCATCTCTTGAGTATCATTCTCCTCCCTCTCTGATAATATGTGCAAAGCGAAACATGTGAGGAGTGGCAGCCCCTTTAGCAGAGCAGGGGATGGAGAAACGTGGAGGCCTGATGAAGTCCCTTCATTGCTGAGAAGGGGGGAGAGAAATGAGGAGACACGGAGATGCTGGTTTCAGCAGCAGCAACATGTCAGATGTAGTAAAACTGCTGATTGGATAGTAAGGTGTGATGCAGCCAGCAAAACCAGTTGGGGGGAAAAAAGCCAATAAGCTCCTGTGAGGCCTCACTCATCATCCACCAGGATGTGCTCAAGCTCTATTTAGGATCTATCAAATTCTATTCCAGCATTGGCCCAAGCAGCTGTGATCACACACGATGAATAATGCACTTTCAATCCACTTTCAATGCACTTTCCAACTTGATTTTGGCAGTTCACACGATAAAATCCAGCTGGAAAGTGCACTGAAAGTGCATTATTTAGTGTGTGATTGTCTCTTAGGCAGCCTGTTAGCACACAATGCAGCAGCCTTGCTTAAACTAGGGATGCCATAAATTTTGCATTGAACATCATCAGCTGAACATAATAGTGTTTGAATACGACCATCAGGCGCACGCCAGTTGTTGGGCTTAGTCAGCTCTGCACTAATAACTAAAAAGCCTGCTGGATAGACTTGCCTGTTCTTTGTATATGTGCAGAAGCACTGCTGATACATCCAGATTATGTCTTTAATACCACTAAGGAAAACGCCAAACAGTAAGGGGGTACTTAATCAACAAACTGCTTGCATTTCAGCCCACAATACCTGATCCCCTCCTCTGGTGAAGTGTGCTTAGAGAGCACACGAAAGCATATGTTCTGAATAAAACTTGGTCGGTCTTAAAGGTGAAACGTGACTCCTGCTTTGTTCAACTACTTCAGACCAACATGGCTGCCCAAACAGTAGGATTTTTTTGGGTTGGGGAACACAGCATATATTTATAATGTATTTCTATGACGTGATTGATTTAACCGCCTTTTGAAATACACACATGAAACTGTTTAATACTGGATCAGATTGTCGGCCCATCAGGATCAGTTTTGTCTACTCTGGTCGCCAGCTGCTCCAGGGCCTTTCATATCACCTGCTACCTGACCCTCAGGACACAGAAGGGCTGGCCCTGGCTAGTATCTGGGCAGGAAACCACCAAGGAATACCAGGAGTGCTATGCATAGGCAGGCAATTGCAACCTTCCTCTGAATATCTCTTGCCTTGAAAACCCTGTAAGGGTTTTCTAAGTTGGTTGTGACTTGATGGCAAAACAAACAAATAAACTCTAACCCTGATCCCTCCTTAGGGAGGTAGTGAAATGCAATGTATGCTATCGATTGGCTGGAAAACTGGGCTAAAACCAATAAAATGAATTTTAACAGGGATAAATGTAAAGTTTTGCATTCAGGTAGGAAAAATCCAATGCATGGTTATAGGATAGGGGAGACTTGTCTTAGCAGTAGTATGTGCGAAAAGGATCTAGAGGTCTTAGTGGACCATATGCTGAACATGAGTCAACAGTGTGATGCGGTGGCTAAAAAGGCAAATGCAATCTTGGGCTGTATCAACAGAAGTATAGTGTCCAGATCACGTGATGTGATGGTATCACTTTACTCTGCTCTGGTAAGATCTCATCTGGAGTATTGTGTTCAGTTTCGGGCACCACATTTTAAGAAGGATACAGACAAGTTGGAACAGGTCCAGAAGAGGGTGACGAAGATGGTGAAGGGTCTGGCGACTGAGTCCTATGAGGAAAGGTTGAAGGAGCTGGGCATATTTAGCCTGGAGAGGAGGCAGCTGAGAGGTGATAGGATCACCATCTTCAAGTACTTGTCATATAGAGGATGGTGTAGAATTGTTTTCTGTGGTCCCATTAGGTAGGACCAGAACCAATGGGTTGAAATTAAATCAGAAGAGCTTCTGGCTCAACATTAGGAAGAACCTCCTGACCGTTAGAGCGATTCCTCAGTGGAACAGGCTTCCTTAGAAGGTGGTGGGCTCTCCTTCCTTGGAGGTTTTAAAACAGAGGCTAAATGGCCATCTGACAGTAAAGATACTGTGAATTTAGGGGGGAGGTATTTGTGAGTTTCCTGCATTGTGCAGGGGGTTGGACTAGATGACCCTGGAGGTCCCTTTCAACTCTATGATTCTGTGATTCTATGATTTCTGGTTGTACCTAATTATTTATTGTATATTTTAACCTTGTATGTTGATTGTTGTACACTGCCCTGAGCCCTTTGGGGGAAGGCATTTTATAAATTTAATAAATAAATAAATAAGCAAAATTGCCTGATCCTTCGTGGAGATGCATGCAAAGCAGAGATTATTATATTGAACTGCAGCCCCTTCCTTGTCTTATGGAATGGTGTGGCAAGGAATAATAGAATCATAGAGTTGGAAGGGAGCTCCAGGGTTATCTAACCAACCCCCTGCACAATGCAGCACACAAGTACCTCCTCACACACCCTCAATGACCCCTGCTCCATGCCTAGAAGATGACAAAAAACTGGCCTGGAGAAAAATTGAAGGAGGGGGAAGTAGAACTCCATCACAGTGTGTGAAAACACACGTGATTGAAAACCCACTTGCACTGCACTACCTGTTAGGAAGTAATACAACAAGCTACCTGCTGAACAGCCACAGATTGGTCAATGAACAAACAGTCAATTGAAAACCAGCTCCCTGTTCACTATTGGATTGAGCTGAACTGGCTGGTATTTGAGCATCCATAGCTGAAGCTACAATATTCTGGATCTAGTTAGTAGCAGTACTTGGCTAGGAGACCTTCTGGGAACCCTACAGATGCCTCGTTGAGAAGAAGAAGAATGCAAAGCCCAACTCCCTGGTTGTTATTTTTGAAACAAATCAAATAATGGCAACCCTAACAAAAAAGAAGAGTTAACGAAGAGTTTAAAAGCATGTGTTAGCCATTATCATCATTATCATTGTTATTTGTTTTTTTGCTGGAAGAAAGAGGCATCCTGATTTGACATGACTTCTGAATACAGGAGTGTCATTGGAAGTCTCCTTGGTAGCAAATGCATAGGGCAGCAGATCGAGGAGGGCATCCCAGGGAGTCAGAGTACCATCTGATTTCCCGGTTGGCTTCTCTCGTTTTATTAGGCATGGCCAACTGGTCCTTAGAGAGCCACAGGCTTGTGGTCATTCATTCTGGGGATGTCCTTTTCCCGTCTTGCATGTAATGCTTATGCAGACTGTCAGAGCTTTTTCAGATGGAAAAAACTCTTGTAGGACAAAAACATCAGAGAAGTTGGCAAGTCGGAATGAGTAAAGAGCCCGTCTCCACATGGCATCCCCCCCCCCCTCCTCCCATCTGCAAAAATATGCCAGGAACAAGTCTTAGAAAACAGGTTCTGTCCCAGGTAGACAACCTCCAGGTGAGGCCTGGAGATTTCCTAGAATTACAACTGCTCTTCAGACAGTAGAGATCAGGTCCCCCGGAGAAAGCGACATGGACTCTCCAGCACTGAGATCTGTTCCCTCCCACCACTCTGCCTGCCCTGGGCATCCAGCCCCCAAACTCCAGGAATTTTCCCAAATAGACTTGACAGCCATATTGTCGGTGTCATCAGGGCAGCCAGGAAAACAGCTGGGGAAGCTGACAGCCTGAAAGGAAAGCAAACGGAGAGGTCAGTCAGCCTCAGAGCAGGGCTAGCCAGTCACACAGAGAAGGAGTCTGAAAGTTGTATTCAGGTTGGGAACATTCCTTCTTTGAGAGTGTGGCGAGCAGCCAGGCAGGCACCCTTCTGTCCGGCTGAGCTGAGGACTCCCTGTTTGTGGTTGGTTTTCATTCTGGTCAGATGCTTTGGGAGACAATAGAGTTGCCATCTTCCAGGGTGTGTGGAGAGAAGGCCCCGTGTACAAACGCCTCTTAAAGACGTCAACCAATATTTTTCAATAGTGCACCATGGAATCTTCAATGTAATAATAAAGTTTTACTTTTCTTCAGAATGTGCCAAGCACACAGGTGTCCCTGCATCTAGACCAGGCCTGAGTCAATAGACAACCTAGGGTTGCCAATCCCCAGGTGGGGGCAGGGGATCCCCCACTTTGAAGGCCCTCCTCCCACTTCTGAGTCATCAGAAAGCAGGGGGAGGGGGAGGGGGAGGGAAGTGTCTGCTGGGCACTCCATTATTCCCTATGGAGACCAATTCCCATAAGACAGGGTGTCCAACTCATTTGTTATGAGGGCCGAATCTGTCATAAATGAGGCCTTGTCGGGCTGGACCATGTATGTACTTATTTAAGATTAGGTAGCAGAGATATAAACTTTATAAAGGATACAGACAAACACAATTAAATTTTTTTAAAAAAAACCCTTAAAATAAAACATGCTTAAAACATTAGCACTCATTGGTCTTAAAGGCACTTTCTTTGTATTTCTCCCATGGGATCCAGGGAACTGGGCAAAGGGAGCTCTGGCTTTTTCCTTCCTTCTCCAGGGGATGAGGAAGGGGAGGAGCCTCAGCCAATAGAAGGAAGAGAGGCTTGGCTCAGTAGCTCTGCTGTGCAATTGAAAGAGCCTCCTCCCCTTCCTTCTCAAGGGATGAGCCTCAGCTAATGGAGAAAACGGAGGTTTTGCTCTGTAGCTCCTGTGCAATTGAGCAAGCCTGGCAAAGCAAGCTGTGATGCAGAAGGAAGCAAGAGAGAGAGAGAAGGAAGCAGACGGCAGACAGTTGCTCAGGGGCCTGATTCAGCTCCCAGGCTGCATGTTTGACACTCCTGCCATAGGATATAATAGAGCATTGATTCACAGGTTTTGAGGGAGGCTGTTTTTTGAGGTAGAGGCACCAAGGTTTCAGCATACCATCTGGTACCTCTTCTCAAAACACCATCCAAATTTCAAAAGGATTGGACCAAGGGTTCCAATTCTATGAGCCCCAAAAGAAGGTGCCCCTATCCTTCATGATTTCCAATGGAGGGAAGGCATTTTAAAGGTGTGCGGTCCCTTTAAATGTGATTGTCAGAACTCCCATTGGAGTTCAGTCATGCTTGTCACAACCTTGCTCCTGGCTCCACCTCCAATGTCTCCTGGCTCCACCCACAAAGTCCACAGATGTTTCTTGATTTGGACCTGGCAGCCCTAGAGACCGGGAGGTTCCACCTGCTCCTATAAAAGGATTTAAGCTTCTCTGGTTCCTAAACCTAAACAGTGCATCGTTCAGGCACAAAGCAGACGGCTCTTAAATTTTTGGTTGCTGCTTTGCCTCCCTACCACTTATTCTCAACATAGAGACCATTGACCCCCCCCCCCCCCGGAGGCTGTGACTTGAGTCCCTGATGCCGGGGCGGCCTGTTCATTAGGCGGCCCTAGGTGGCTGCCTGGGGCACAACCTTGGGAGGGCATGGGGTTAGGACCCCGCCCTCGCCTCCGTGGTGATGGAAATGGCTGGTCTCAACCACAGCACAGCAGGGTGCCTGCACCTCAGAGCGTGCCGCCAAGCTGCCATCACTTTCACCTCCGGCATCAGACAGAAGAGGCAGTGCTACGGCAGCCTGGCAGCATGTGCTCTGAGGTGCAGCCATCGTGCTATGCTGCCACTGTGCTTGCCCTCACTGGGGACGGGGGCAAGGTGCCTTGCCTAGGGCGCCAGCTGTGCACTGGCGCTCTCGAACTGCTGCCACTCAGATGATCTTGCCAACGTGTGGAAGTTTAGCATGCAGTGCTAGGCAGGGCCGTTTGCCTGAGCACGCCTTGCTTGTAGCAGAATAAAGTGAGTGGGCGGATGGTTAACCATATAATAGACATTCTGCCTCTATTCATCAATGTCTGCTCAAGCACCCAGGATTTACAGGATGAAAGAAGCAAGGGAACCGTTACCTTGGATATTGCACGGTGTGTGGAGGGCCGCCCTCTGTAACAAGATGGAACAAAAAAGGCAAAAAAAGATAAATTCTGCTCAGATGCTCCCCATAATTAACCTGTGTATATATTATTAAAGCTAGTAGCTCAATAACGATCTATAGGAAGGCTTGTAAATTAAACGTGTATTAAACATAAAAGCAGTCTTCCCATTGGTTAGGCAGATTTGCATCACAAGGCCAAGAAGATCTTTACATTTTGCTCCCAGGGGAACAGACCCTCCGTCCGTCAAAGTCAGTACTGTCTACTGAAACTGGCAGCAGCTCTCCGGGGTCTCAGGCAATGGTCTTTCACATCACCTACGACCTGATATGTTTTAAAAATTGGAGATGCTGGGAATTGAACCTGGGACCTTCTTCGTGCAAAGCAGGTGCTGCCACTGAGCCCCAGCCCTCAATGTTATTGCTAAACTTAAATCTGCACATTGGAATGGTTCAGCTTTATGCACCAGACTAAAAAGGATTCAGTGCTCCAACAGTTAAAGAACCGGGCTTGGCTCCATTGAATTAATTTAATTTCTTTTTTATTCATGGGATCTCTATCCCACCCTCCCCTCAAGTGGGCTCAGAGTTACAACAAGCAAATAAAACAGTTAAAATAACTTCAGCATACTGAAAGTTAAGAAGAAGAAGAATTGCAGATTTATACCCCACCCTTCTCCCTGAATCAGAGACTCAGAGCGGTTTATAATCACCTATGTCTTCTCCCCCTACAATAGATGCCCAGTGAGGTGGGTGGGGCTGAGAGGGCTCTCACAGCAGCTTCCCTTTCAAGGACAAGTCCTGCGATAGCTATGGTTAACCCAAGGCCATTCCAACAGGTGCAAGTGGGGAATCAAACCCGGTTCTCCCAGATAAGAGTCCGCACACTTAACCACTACACCAAACTGGCTCAGTACAAAAGTTGTACTGAATCAGACCACTGGTCTATGTTGTCTACTCTGATAGGCAGTGGTTCTCCAGGGTCAAACAAAGGTCTTTCACATCACCTACTACTTTCCACTGGTGATTCCAGGAGCTGAACCTGGACCTTCAGCATATAATATAGGCCCTTTGCTACTGAGCTCTGGTATTTCTCTGTGCTAGCTTTTGGAGATTTTACTGCCCAGCAGTCTACTGGTCTTCATGGTCTCTATGCAAGGCATCTAATGGTTCAAAACTGTAATCTCTTCTAGTCTTGTCATCTGGATTGCATAATACCATGAGGGCCTTGTTAATTTGTTTTCTTGTTTGCTTATTTTCACACCAGAAGCAACAATATTAAGCTCATTGGCAGGCAATATGGCAGCTCTGGAAAGGACAGGCCAGTTATAGATACCAGGAAGTTGGTCTTCAGCCCTGGCTGGGTCAGCACAGCTTTACATGATGTTATGCTTCAGGTGCCAGCTCCCCATTGCTACCAGCTGCTTCTATTTTCAGCTACGGTCATCTCAAAGCAGGCCTGGCTGGATACACACGAGCAGCTTGGGTAGACAGCCTCCTAGCTCAGGAAAAAGCCGGCATAGTTAGAGGCACCCCAGAGCAGTCAGACAGCATGTGTCCAACTGTCGAAAGAGGAACGGGCTGCGTGCACCTTGGAGGAGTGGACACACTGCTCGTGCGCTCAGGAGGCACTTCCCTACCAGTCTCAGGCCATTCAGACAGCCAGGAAAGACAACAGGAAAGTGCCTCAGAGATTTCCCACCAGTTAGTAACTGGTGGCTTTTTGGAGCAGAATAGAGGTTCCAGAGGATGAGGTAAGGGCGAATGCCGGCTGGGCTTCATATGTGTGTGTCTGAATGCACCATTTTAATCCAGTTGTGGGGTGCCTATGGTGGCCCAAAATGGCCATCTGAATTTAGCCCCTGAGCCAGTTTGGTGTAGTGGTTAAGTGGGCGGACTCTTATCTGGGAGAACCAGGCTTGATTCCCCACTCCTCCACTTGCACCTGCTGGGATGGCCTTGGGTCAGCCATAGCTCTGGCAGAGGTTGTCCTTGAAAGGGCGGCTGCTGTGAGAGCCCTTTCCAGCCCCACCCACCTCACAGGATGTCTGTTGTGGCTCTGGCTCTCAAGCCCTTGGAGGATTGGCTGCATCAGGGGGTGGGGCCTAATATGCAAAGGAGTTCCTGCTACAAAAAAGCACCCTGCCTGGCATCAACATCCCACAGTTTGGACTCAGTGGCAGAGCATCTACATTTCATACAGAAGATCCTAGGTTTTGTACTTGGTATACAAATGAAAGCTTTACTATTCAAAGTCCCCCCCCCCCAGAAAAAAAAGGTGCCGGAACTCTGAAGAGGGAAATGAAGGATAAACGCACGTTTGACTCTCATAAACTTCTAAACATTTTTTTTTTAGAATTTTGTTTCCACAAAGAGGTTCCAGAACTCTGTTTCACCACATTCCCCCCAGGAAAAAAGCCCTGTTACTATTCAATGTCCCACCACAGAGCCTTTCCCCATGGAGTCTGCTCTGTGGGCAGAAGGTGGCACTCCTGGGATATTTCCCTAGAGCAAACAACTTTTCTCAGGAACAAAGCACCTGTTTGAATCAGATAACAAAAGTGAGAATGACATACGGTTAAAGAAATTAGATGAAACCTGGCTTTAGAAAAGCACAGTCGGAGGGGTTAAATTGTGAAAACCAATCCTTGGAGAGAAGCCTTCCGAGGCTGATAACGTACACACAGTCTAATCAGAGCACAAGTTAAAATTGTTACTGTGAGAGTCGGACCAGCCAGATAATCATTCTGCACGTCCTCGCTGCAAGCCTGCATCATATAATTAAGAAACCAAGTGCAATTAAGTATCGCTGGAAGTGATTAAGTAATTGAGTCGTTAAACAGTATATAGTCTGCCTGTGATTGGCTGATGGCATTGCATTATGTCATAAAAAGAAATGCAGCAGAGCCTGATTGGTGAGTCTTGGAAGGATTGCTTCCCTTTTCAGCCTTTGGAGATGCCCGGAAAGATGTGATGGCTTCCTTTATGTAACTACAAGGCTGAGCCTCATTCTTGTGGATCCTGCATGTCTTTGTAGAAACGAGGGTGACAGCGCTGAGCCAGAAACGGCTCCGGGAGGGCTGCAAAGGCATTTCTTTTATTCCATTTCTGGAAAAATGGAGCACCCCTGTGGAGCCCTGAGTCAGACTGAGATGGCAGGAAGGAGACAAAAGATATGAAATCCGCCCTCACCCCTCCCATGTGGTTTGGCCAATCAAATCTGATCTGATCACAGCTGTGATTGGCCCTGGGTCTGGGAAGGGAAGAAAAAGACAGGCAAAGAAAGAGGACCTGTCTTTTTTCACTTTTTACAGCAGCCTAGGAGCACTTTTGTAACTGCATGGGGGAGGGGAAGCTTTTCTCTCCTGCACACTGTGGACCTGATCAGAACCAGGGCCTCACGTGAGCGCTATTTCTGAGTTAAAATGCTGGATGGGATCTGTTCATTGATCTGTGTAGGAATGCCATTTTCTAGATTTCCATCTCTTAACTCCAATGAGTGATGGAGAGAAAAATAGCATCCTGAAATGTCACGACGTCATTTCCAGCTGTGCAACCATAACTGATGTTACCCAGTCACCAAACACTGTAGCAATCACCTGTTTTATCATAGAGTTTCAAGGGTATCCTAGCATGCCCAGGGTTGTGATGAGGTCACTTCCAGACATGACTGGAAATAATGTCTTGATATTGTGGAGTGCCATTCTGTGAGTCTCACCCCCCCCCCCCCCCGACCAATCTCCTGGGATTAATCAACATCCAAGGCTTCTGGGGGGAAAGACAAAATTGGTAGGGGGGAGGATCCAAGTCAGCCCTTGAAGTCAGCCTCACGCTGTATTCACAAAATGCATTTCATTTTTCCCCTCATGCAGTTCTGACCACTAGGGGTGCAGGGAAGGCAGAGCACAGCAAAGAGCAGCATCTGAGTCTGGGGTTTGGCCTTTCTGCAAAGTTTGCCATGAGACTGAGGGAAACCATTTGCAGATCAGATCTTGCTAAACCCATCAGCTAAACCACTATTGGAGCAAAGCAAGACCAGCCAGGATAAGCTGTAGGATGAAGCATAGTCATTGCAAGGATGCGGCCTCCTAACAAGGTCACAGTCTGTGGTTTCCCTCTTCCTTTAGTTCCGCCCAGCTCCTGCACAGTCAGTTCTTACAAAGGAGTGGCCCTGTTTAGCCACAAGCAAACAAATATAACCTTCTGTTGTCTTTATGTTCCATTCTTTTCTCCTCCTTTGCTTTGCTTGCTTCCTTTTATGGTCTCTCTCCCCTTATTTTTCAGTCTCTTCATCCATCCTGATTGTATTTAATAGTATGCATAGAAGGGGGCGGGTGGGTTAATATTTCCCCATAATCTAGCAAATTTGTAAAAGGATGCTCCCCCCCACTTTACATGTGTGATAATAATGCCTTGGGGTAATAAACGAGGAACTGAAGTTAGAAGATTTCTTCATTGATTTCCCTCCTTTCTCAGCAAGGGGGATACAAAGTGGCTTACATCCAATTTTATGAGCCCCCAAAGAAGGTGCCCCTATCCTTCATTATGTCCAGTGGAGGGAAGGCATTTAAAAGAGGTGCGGTCCCTTTAAATGTGATGGTCAGAACTCCCTTTGGAGTTCAATTATGCTTGTCACAACCCTTCTCCTGGCTCCACCCCCAATGTCTCCTGGCTCCACCCCCAAAGTCCCCAGATATTTCTTGAATTGGACCTGACAACCCTAACCAAACATTCTGGAAGATGTGTAGTGAAGATGCCAGATGACTCCAGGTGGTGATGATGCACCCTGGGACTCAGAACTCACTGTCAACCAGGCTCTGATACTGGGGTTGCCAACTCCAGGTTAGGAAATTCCTGGAGATGTGGGGGTAGACTCTGGGGAAAGACCTCAGCAGGGTAAAATATCAAAGATTCCACCCTCCAAAGCAGACATTTCCTCCAGGAGGTTTCTGTTGTCTGGAGATGGGTTGTAATTCGGGGACATTTCCAGGCCCCAGCTGGAGGTTGGCAGCACTAGCTGAAGTGTTTCTAGTGCTGAAGTGCTTCTGGCATTGTCTTCCAAGGAGCTGTGACCCATCTTTCTCATGATGAGAAAGAGGTGGATCGTGATAGTTCCCTGGGGTATTCTTTTATCAGGGATGTGAAGAAACCTTTAAACACTCTATGCAGAAATAACAACAACAACAATCCCTAAGAAACAGAAAATTGAAATTGCTGCAGCTCTGGTGAGCTGCTCTATGGGGGCTCATATCATTTTGATACACATGACAGTTCAGGAAGAGCAGCGGAAAACCTCTGGCGGGAAGACTGCTTGTTAACTTGCTCCGATTTGCTTCATAGACTGTCAGGCTTCTGCTTTCTAATTTGGCAAGATCAGAGCCTTCTATCGTGTCGAGTCCTTTCTCTGTTTCCCAGGGGAGGTCTTTATTTATTTGCTTCATTTCTGTCCCACCTTTCTCCCTGTGAGGCCCCAAAGCTGCTTACAGCATCGTTCTTCCCTCCTCTGCTTTTACCCACGACAATCATGAGAGGTGGGTTATGTCGATGAGAGAGTAGCTGGCCCAAGGTCACCGATGGCAGAGGGAGGATTTGAACCTGGCTCTGCCAGATCCTAACTACTACTCTATACTAGTGTGAGGGAGGAAACCAGAGGTATCAAAAGCATTTGTTATGAAGGCCGGATCTGACATAAATATCACCTTGTTGGGCCGGACCATGTGTGCCATAAAATGTAATGCCGGGCACGGGAGATCAAACTTTATAAAGGATGCAGGCAAACCCAACTAACAATATTATTTTTTACTCAAAGTACAAACGTGGAGAGCCAGTTGGTGTAGTGGTTAAGTGTGCGGACTCTTATTTGGGAGAACTGGGTTTGATTCCCCACTCCTCCACTTGCACCTGCTAGCAAGGCCTTGGGTCAGCCATAGCTCTGGCAGAGGTTGTCCTTGAAAGGGAAGCTGCTGTGAGAGCCCTCTCAGCCCCACCCACCTCACAGGGTGTCTGTTGTAGGGGAGGAAGGTAAAGGAGATTGTGAGCCGCTCTGAGACTCTTCGGAGTGGAGGGCGGGATATAAATCCAATATATTCTTCTTAAAACATTAACCTTGAAGTATCTCCCCTATGCCCACCCTCTCACTTCCATCGCCTGTTACTCATTAGCACTAGGACAGTATACAGGGACGTAAACGTATAGCCTTTGTCATCTGGCAATAAAGATAATGACCAGTTGCTCGTGGGCCGGATAAGAGTCCTGAATGAGCTGGTTCCGTCCTGCAGGCCTCATGTATGACATCCTTGAATGTACGCAATGCTTCAAAAGAAGAAGAAGACGATATTGGATTTATATTCCGCCCTATACTCTGAATCTCAGAGTCTCAGAGCAGTCACAATCTCCTCTACCCCCCCTTCCCACAACAGACACCCTGCGAGGTGGGTGGGACTGAGAGAGCTTTTTACAACAGCTGCCCTTTCAAGGAGAACTCCTGCCAGAGCTATGGCTGACCCAAGGCCATTCCAGCAGGTGCAAGTGGAGGAGTGGGGAATGAAACCCAGTTCTCCCAGATAAGAGTCTGTGCACTTAACCACTACACCAAACTGGCTCTCAAGGAGTAAAGTCATTTCAAACCGAAAGTCCTCACCCCAAAGAATATGTAATGCAGCTTTTGGAGAGATGAGAGAAGAGAGTGTACAGCAGTGCAATAGTTGCAGTACAGAACAAAGGGGCAGCAAGCTACATGAGCTGAATGAAATCATAAGAGGAATATGTGCAGCAGTCTGAGTATATCCTTTAAAAATGGATGAAGAGCAATGGAAAAAGAGATCCAACTTGGAATGTATTTAGGGACAACCTTGGTGGGAAATTCAGTGCAAGCAGAAAGCCATTATTTAAATAGGAGTCAGAAAACCAGAACTAGACAAATAATTGCCGATCAATGTTGGCAATGGGTTTTGGCATGTTCACAAAAAAACCCTTCCTTTAATAGATGAACTGCTCTCCAGAGGATCCACCATATTAGACTGAAACACATTCATAATTGTACCTTTGGATCTCGCCATTGCCCATTAGAAACACTACTGAACTGGGGTCACTGATAAATGGGGAGGGAGGGTGCGAATGTTTGCATGAACAATATCTGTGCCACAACTGGGGAAAGAGGAGGAGAAGAAGAAGGAGATACTGGATTTATATCCTGCCCTATTCTCTGAATCTCAGAGCGGTCACAATCTCCTCTACCTTCTCCCCCCACACAACAGACACCCTGTGAGGTAGGTGGGGCTGAGAGAGCTTTTACAGCAGCTGTCCTTTCAAGGACGACTCTTGCGAGAGCTATGGCTGACCCAGGGCCCTTCCAGCAACTGCAAGTGAAGGAGTGGGGAATCAAACCCGGTTGTCCCAGGTTAGAGTCTGCGCACTTAACCACTACGCCAAACTGGAAGCAAAGTCAAAACCCAGATAATTCATGGACAGCCTAAAGAATTCTTAAAGAATACTTTTAGTTCAGAAAATTGACCCCTGGTGGACTGTGGGGTAATGCAAGCATTCTTTCTGAGGAGAGAATGGTTTTGCATTACCAGCCCTGCTATCCCTCACATGCATGCAGGCTGAACGCTCTCTGCATCACAATGCCCTTTATGCATGCACAGTGTGGATCCCCTGAGGCCAGGTATAAATAAATTGACCATCTCCTTCCCCACTAATTCCATCAGTGAGATCTTTAGCAGCATACTAATGGAAAACATCCTTTAAAAGCGCTGAGAGTAAGTGCAAGATTGTGCAAAACCTGGGAAGGCTTGCTGTCTTTAACTGTACCTAACCTGGTTGCTTTTATTGGCAGATGGACACTCCCCAGTCGAAATCCTTCAATACTTTTAATGGGGGGGGGGGGACAGGAGCATTGGGATGAACTTGTAAACACCCTGTTCTCAAACCAAGGCTGGCTGCCTGTGCTGTATTCTTTAATCTAATAGCTTGCTCTGCTCTGAAAAGCACTGAGGGCCTATATTCTATCAGCTCTATTGGGAAAAAATACAATTGTCCTGTAATACATTATCCACTGATTCTCAACAGCTCCGGCATGGGAGCTGTACAGTGCTGGATGCATACATTTTCATGCGTGAGCCATAGAGATACAATGCGTCTGGCCTTTACTCTGTCTTAACTTCGGCAAAGCAGGACTTGGCTCGTAAAAACAAGCTGCTGGATTTTGCACTGGAAGCTGCATTGTGCGCCGTTTTCTGATGATTCCATGGCTCAGCACCCCGGTAGGAATGCGTCCAAACTGGAAGCAGTCGAAATAGGAGAATGGCAAATTGGAACAAACTGGTGGATGGTCGAGTTTGAATCTCTGCTCTGCTATAGAAGCTCACTGGGTGACCTTGGGTCAGTCACTGTCAGTCAAACCCAGGGCTGGAATTCTAGCAGGAGCTCCTTTGCATATTAGATCACACCTCCCTGATATAGCCAATACTCCAAGAGCTTACAAAACTCCTTTTTGTAAGCTCTTGGAGGATTGGCTGCATCAGGGGTGTGTGGCCTAACATGCAAAGGAGCTCCTGCTAGAATTCCACCCCTAGTCGAACCAACCTTGCAGGGTTGTTGTTAAGATAAAGTGGCAATGGGGAGGAGGCTTTACGCCACTTTGAGTCCTCATTGGGGAGAATAATGGGGTGTAAATGAAATAAGTAAATATTAGAATTAGTGACACAGTTGTTGAAAGGAGAAAATGGGAGGGGGGGTCCATGTCGTCCTCAGCTTCTTAGACCTAAGGATGAGTGAATGCTTGACATTTCTGTTTCTTGTTTTATTATTCATTTATCTTTGGTGGGGGGGGGTTGTCAGTGGTTTCATTCCTCTGCTCCTCGCTGCTGGTTTCGTAGATTTGTTAAGACTCATTGTACAGTCTTCCTGTGCAATTTATACAATATTTATCTTGCACATGTATCATGTTGATTTATTGTGGCAACAGTAATGTTGAAAAATGCATAAGTTTTATGGGGAGAATTTGGTTGCAGGAAACAGAAAATGGCATGAAAATAAAAGCATCAGAGATAGAAGCAAAACCCCTTGCACAGGGGAGAAGCAAAATGGAGGGGGTGGTCCAACTGGAACCAGCAGGGGTGAACTTGGTTCAAACCCAGGCGCTCCTTAGAAGCCACCAAGATTTGGGGAGTAGAAGGTTTTGAGAGTCAAAGCTCCCTTCATCAGACATGGCAGGAGGAGTTTGACTTTCAAAAGCTCATAATCTCTAAATTTGGTTGGTCTCTGAGGTGTTAACCCATGAGGTTAACATCACATCATGACATTATCTTGGCAGACTTTTTACGGGGTAATTGCCTGCCCCAGTCATCTACACCTTATCCCCACCCCCTTGCCAGCAAGCTGGGTACTCATTTTACCGACCTCAGAAGTATGGAAGGCTGAGTCAACCTTGAGCTGGCTATGAACCCGGCTTCTGCTGGGATCGAACTCAGGTCATGAGCAGAGCTTGGACTGCAGTACTGCAGCTTTACCACTCTGCTACAGGGCTCGTAACTCTAGGATGCTATGGGGCTCAAATCTTGCTTTTCTGATGCAAACCATCATGGCAGCCCTCCCGAAGAAGAAGACCTCAGATTTATACCCCGCCTTTCTCTCTGAATCAGAGTCTCAGAGTGACTTACAATCTCCTTTATCTCCTTCCCCCACAACAGACACCCTGCGAGATGGGTGGGGCTGAGAGATCTCTCCTGGAAGCTGCCCTTTCAAGGACAGCTCTGCAAGAGCTCTGGCTGACCCAAGGCCATTCCAGCAGCTGCAGGTGGAGGAGTGCGGAATCAAACCCAGTTCTTCCAGATGAGAGTCTGTGCACTTAACCACTACACCGAACAAAGCTATCGACCAACAATAGGGAAACCACAGTAGAAGAGATTAACAAAACAATATATAACACCCTGAACCAATTTAGCAACACAAATGCATTAAACAAGGTAATTGACCAGCTTCTTGTTATACTTATGATATAAATATATATTCAAAAATTCATATCAATTCCAGAATCACAATTATCACAATAAAAATAGAAATACATACATAGAAATACATAGAAGTACATAGAAATGCACTCAAAGCAAAAGTCCACAAATTTTCAAACTACCATGTCCACTGGCCAAGAGTTGTAGCAACCGCTGTCAGGCATCCCAAAACTATCAGAAGGGATGAGAAATTCAACCAACAACCTCCAGCTGGTTATCCAAGGTTTGGGACATTCTCATACTAGAAAAAATAACAGATCATATCCAACATTCAAACTCAGACAATGATATCTCGAAATTCACAGAGAAATGGTTTCCTTTTTTTGGGTTCAGTACAGCAAGTGATATTCAACCACACAAACCAGAATATCTTGATCTTCTCTACTTATAAGTTTTTAATATTTTTCTTCAGTTTTGTTTTTTGTTTCTTTTCCTTTTTCTAGTCCACCACATATTGTAGAAAGAACCTTCATGCTTTTTACATTTCCAACATCTATCTGGCATCTTATTCTTCATTTTTGCTAACTTTTTAGGAGTCATATACCACCTGTACATCATTTTATAACAGTTTTCTTTGATACTATAACATGTCAAAATTTTCATAGAGTTCTTCCACAAGTATTCCCGTGTTTCCATCTGTATTTCTTTATTAACATTAATGGCCCATTTTATCATTTGAGATTTTACTACTTCATCTTCAGTAGACCATTTCAGTAATAGTTTATATAGTTTTGAAATCAACTTTTCATTATCTCCAAGCAGAACTTTTTCCAATTCGATTTGCTCTTTTCTTATTCCTTCACTTTTAATATCACTTTCCACCAGGTTCTTAATTTGTTGAATTTGAAACCAATCATATTTGTTACTTAATTCTTCCATCTTTAGTTCAATTTTACCACCTTGAATTTTCAATATTTGACCATATGATAACCACTTTCCTTCACCTTCAGCATATATTTTTATTACTTCCGTTGGCACTATCCACAACGGCTTTCTCTCATCTCCATATTTTTTGTATTTTACCCACGTATTTAACAAATTTCTCCTATATAATGGTGAGAGAAAAGGCCGTCCATTTTACTTTTACCATAATACATATATGCGTGCCGCCCAAATTTGTTTCCATGTCCTTCTAATGCTAAAAGTTTTTTATTTAACCGAGTTATCCATTCTTTTATCCACACCAAACACTCCGCCTCATGGTATAATTTTAAATCTGGTAGTTGGAATCCACCTCTTTCTTTAGCATCTGTTAACACTTTCATTTTAATTCTTGGTTTCTTCCCAGCCCACACAAATTCCGAAATTTTCCTTTGCCATTTAATAAATTGTTTATTATCCTTCATAATCAGAATTGTTTGAAACAAATACATTATTCTCGGTAGAATATTCATTTTTTTTGCGGCTATTCTTCCCAATAACTATAGATTGAGTCTATTCCATTTTAACATTTCTTCCATTTTATGCCATAACTTTTTATAATTATTTTTATATAAGTCAATATTTTTCATGGTAATTTCCACACCTAGATATTTTACTTTAGTCATAACTTCACACTCAGTTAAGCTCTGTAATTCTTTCTGTTTTTCAGTTCTCATATTTTTACACAAAATTTTTGATTTCTCTTTGTTTATGTAAAATCCAGCCAGTTCTCCGTATTCTTGTATTTTACTCAAGAGCAGTGGTGTTACTTTTAATGGATTTTCATTTATGAACATAACATTGTCAGCAAATGCTCTATATTTATAGGAAAATCCCTTCAATTTCAGTTCCTCCATCTCTTTATCCTCCTGAATTTGCATCAGCAAAAATTCTAAAGTCATTATAAACAACAACGGAGATAGAGGGCAACATTGTCTCGTTCCTTTGCTGATCATCATATACTCCGTTAAATCTGTATTAATACAAAGTCTTGCCCATTGTTTAGTGTATACAGCTCTTACCATTCTAATAAAATTCTCTCCCAATCTCAGTTTCTCCATCACCGCAAACATAAAGCCCAATTTAAATTATCAAAAGCTTTCTCTGCATCTGCAAAGAATAGCGCCACTTCTTTTTCAGGATGTCTTTCATACTATTCTACAATATTTACAACAGTTCTGATATTGTCTCTTATTTGTCTCCTTGGAAGAAATCCTGCTTGCTCTTCTTTAATAAACTTCATCAAAAATTCTTTAATAAACTTCATCAAAAATAATAAACTTCATCAAAAATTCATTAATAAACTTCATCAAAAATTGTTTAAGCCTTTCTGCTAGTATTCTCATGTATATTTTATAATCCACATTTAACAATGAAATTGGTCTATAATTTTTTACATCTCTATCTTCTTTTGGAATCAAAGAAATCACTGCTTCTTTCCCCTCCATTCCCCTCCATATTCGGTACTTTCCCCTCCATTCTTACAATATTCATCAATTTGTGCAGTTTGGGTATTAACCCTTCTCTGAGGACTTTATAAAATTTTACTGTAAATCCATCTGGGCCAGGTGCTGTTCCCATTTTCATTACATTTATTGCTTCTTCAATTTCCATTTTTTCTATCGGTTCATTTAAGACTTTTTCCATATTTTCTGTCAATGGAGCCACATTAATTCTTTGCAAATATACCTCCAACTTTTCTTTACTTATTTTCGATTTTTTAAACAGTTTGGCATAATATTTTAAAAATTCCCTTTTTATTCCTTCCTGATCTACAATTTTTTTTCCACCAACCTTTATTTTACTTATAGTTTTAGCTTCTCTTTTCTTTTTTTTCAATTGCCAAGCCAAATATTTACCAAGTTTATTTGCTCCTTCAAAAGATTTTTGTTTTTAAGTTCCACTCTTCTTCTTTATTCAACAAATGTCCCAGATGTGTCTGCAACATTGTAATCTCCCTAATAATTTTCTTTTTCCCAGGTCTTTTCCTTAGTTCCATTTCCTTTTTCTTTATTTCATTTGAATGTCTAGCATTTGTTTTTCTTTTGTTTTTTATCTTTATTATTCAATGTAATTAAGATACCTCTCATCGCTGCTTTATATGCATCCCATACCATTTGAAATTCCATGTCCTCAGTTTCATTTATTTGAAAAAAAGCTTTAGTTTCTTTTTCTAGAGATATCCCTATTTCTTTGTTTTGTAGTAAATCTTCATTTAACCTCCACCTTCTGTTTTTTTTAATCGACTTAGTTGACCACATTAATGGTTGTGGTCTGCTCTTACTTTAGGAAGAATCTCTATGTTTTTAGTTATAAGTCCTAAGTCTTTTGTACACCATATCATATCGATTCTTGAAAAAGTATTATGTCTTGCTGAAAAAAAGGTATAGTCCCATACCTCAGAGTTGAACTTCCTCGATAAATCCTCCAAATTTTCCTGTTTAACTAATTCAAAAAAACATTTTGGCAGTTTCCCTTCCTTGTTATTTTTTTTCCTCCCCGATCTATCCAAGGTATTTTTAATTGTACCATTAAAATCTCCCATTATCATAATTTGTTCATATGGCACTTGATCAAGCTGTTGTATTATTTCTTAAAAAAAGGAATCTTTCGCACCATTTGGTGCATATAGTCCCAGCAGCAGTGGGGGTTTTTTTAATTTAATGTTACTTCCACTGCTAAATATCTCCCATCATTATCTTTAAATTTTTCTTTTGGCTCCAATTCCTGCTTCATATTAAACAAATGGATTATAAATTTTTAAGGAATAAACAATTGGGTTTGGAATTTTATTAACTGGCTAAACAAAAAAAGAGAGTTGTACTTTTTTATTTCTCTCTTTTTCTACCTTTCTTTTCTTTTACTGTGTTAGTCGTGGATCACACCTAATAGTAATTACTCGATAGTAATTTTTGGAATAATCTATAATAGTTTGCATAAAAATCATTTAGGCAGTTAAGAATTCTTAGCAATGCTTACTTAATAGTTCAGTGATAATATGGGTTCAATTAGATTGATGGTATTTTGATGCAGGAATTATTGCCTCAACTTTAATCCTGTTTTCATCTTGATCTCTCTCCTTGGATAGAAAATGGTCTATGTATCTAGACACATCTATATGACTTAAAATTCTTACTAGATATTTTATTGTATGTATGTAAGTATTTATGCTTGTTTATAACATGATTCCATAAGATTAAAAAAAAGGTATTTCTTTAGAAATCCCACACAGCGGATAAATAAATAAAAAAATAAATTCAAAACATCCCTCCTTTTGAGGAAGGATAAGATAAAAAGGGAAAAGACACACTTTCTGTCTTCACAGTGAACCTTTTGCTTGTTTGCAACTCTCCACTCTCTGTGTGACAAGCCAAGAGATCAAATAGCCCTGTGGAAAGGAAGCCTGCATCTCTGGAGAAGGCAGTTACTAAGGAGACCTTCCTCAGTAGTGGAGATGAGGCCTGGTGTCAGTGAGCAGGCCTGCAGAGCAAGATTTATGCTAATAGGTCAGATGGGATTGATAGCAAAAGTGTCAGTGATTGGTGCTTAAAGGATGCCTTGGGTGGCACCAGGGTCAAAGTGGAGGCGAGCCTGCAGTCTCTTTTCTCCTTTCAAGGTCCAGTTCCCATCATCTCTGGATATATAAACTCCCACTTGAAAAAAGAAAGAAAGAAAGAATAGTAAGAGCGGCATGTCCCCGCAGAGAGAAAATGAGAACCTGGCTGCGATCCCATGTACTAAATAATACACTTTCAATCCGATTTCAGTGCGCTTTCCAACTGGAGTTTGCTGTGTGAACTGGCAGAATCCAGTTGGGAAGTGCATTGAAAGTGGATCAAAAGCGCGTTATTTCGTGCGTGGGATCACAGCTCCTGTTTCATTTCACTTTCTGTGCTTTTCAGCAGTCAGTCTTCAGTGGGGATGGGAAAAGGGTTCACAGATGTCTTGGCTGGGGGTCAGCATTGCTTTGCTTGTGGCATCTGAATCATAGCCATTTGCCAACGCTTGACTGGCTTCACCATGCTGGTTTTCCTCTGAGTATTTTGGAGAAAGTCTGCTTGAACTGGGGAAGATTTACCTTAGCTTTTCATTAGTGCTGGCCTCGGCTTGGACTGGATGTTACACCAGATGCATGGCTGCCACAAAAGCTGGCAAACCTTTGGCATCTCCTCCTTTCTTATGAGTTAGGGCTACCAATCCTCAGGTGGGGGCAGGGGTTCCCCTGGTTTGGAGGCCCTCCCCCTGCTTCAGGGTCATCAGAACGTGGGGGGGGAGAGGGAGGGAAATATCTGTCAGCCACTCCGTTATTCCCTATGGATACTGATTCCAACAGGGTACAATGGAGAATTGATCTGCAGGTATCTGGGGCTCTGGAGGGGCTGTTCTTTGAGGTAGAAACACCAAATTTTTAGCATAGTATCCAGTGCCTCTCTTCAAAATACCCTCCATGTTTCAAAAAGATTGGACCAGGGGGTCCAATTCTGTGAGCCCCCAAAGTAGGTGCCCCTATCCTTCATTATTTCCAATGGAGGGAAGGCATTTAGAAGGCGTGTGGTCCCTTTAAATGTGGTGGCCAGAACTCCCTTTGGAGTTCAATTATGCTTGTCACTACCTGGCTTCTTGCTGGACCCTGAATGTCTTCTGGCTCCACCCCCAAAGTCCCCAAATATTTCTTAAATTGGACCTGGCAACCCTATGAGTTAACATGAAACATGATCGCTGATGGTAAGTTTCCTCATCATGCAAACAGCAGCCAACCCACAGGCAGATGTCACATTGCTTTTTACTGGGGCAACAGGAGACATGTGGCAGCAGTGCCTGCCCCAGGAGCTATTCTCAGCCTTACCTGTGAAGGTGAAGGGGGCATACCTGTCATGAAGGCTTCTATTTTTGCTAGAAAGCCACTAAAACCTGATTAGGATCTGAGCTCCTTAAGCATTTATCTCATAATTGCTTTCCTATCGATTTCATGTAAACACTTCATAATTTGCTAATGGTCTCTCGGCCCTTGTCATTTTTGCTGTTGATGGTGTTTACGTCTTTTTGAAGACTCAAGGGTGGAGGCGGCAGAGAGAGAGAGGAAAGAGCAGCTTTATTGCATGGCGTGGTTAAAGGCATTGTTGATGTACCTGGATGTTGCACCTAAAGGTCTGGTCTTGCCAGACATTTGGCAATGGAGGCAACCCATTGGCACTATCACATGCTCAGGTTTCTGCCCTTGCAGGAAAGACACACCTTGTAATCACTATGATTTCCCTAGCCTAACACAGTAATTTCTGATTCTTTTCAAAAGTTCAGCTTGGTTTCTGCTCTTGCTTCCCTCTCCCAGGGTTTGCAGATTGGCACTGGGGAGCTGGAAGAGATGGGAGCCAAGTTCTGCCTGGGCCTCCTGGTGTTGCAGCTGAAATCTCTGCCCTGCAGCAAGGAAGTGATGGCTCAAGCGGCATCTCTGCTGGACCTGGAAGAGGAAATCACCGATCTCCGGACACAAAGGTCAGAGTCCTGACTGGTTCCCTGACCCTTTGGCAAGGTTCCCTTCGTCTTTTGCAAGGTGGATGCTCCTTCCATTTTCTGTAGGCCGTGTGTGCACTTGGGAATGTGAGTGTTGGAATGAGAGTGGGAATTTAAGACCCAAGCTTGAAATGATGAGAATCTCCATGAGGAAGTCCCATAAAAGGAAGTTTTGCTTTCCATTGCGTTATTCCGTCCTGTTGATGAAATCATCCTTGGGTCTGAGGTGCTTAGCCCTTCGGTGCAGCTTTGTCCAGTGCCTCAGTGGGATATGTGACATCAGAGTGATATATAAGAGGAAAAGGCTGTTTGTTGTGTGTGGGAAGAAGCAACCTGGCAAATTTACAGGGACCTGAGAGGAAAGGGAATGAATTAAAACCTGATCTAAAGTACTAAGATGTAGGAGTGATAATAGAAGTTTGAACACAACCCCCTTTTTTTCCGTTATCTTCTTGGAATCAAATGGTGATTGAAACTGTGGCGAAATTCTTGTTCCTTGCATCGATGAGGCAAGTAATTATTTAATAGACTGGGCCAGGACTGTTTGAACTGTCCCTTGTTCTTTTTCTGTTATTAATGTGGCTGCTATGCCCATGAAGGTGGTGGTGGTGGTGGTGGTTGTAATGGAAGTTAATCCTTGGTGTCCAAGAAGCTAAAAGTAGTAGGGTTGAATGAATGCAGCTCCTTCCATTTCGTACTCAAACCCCGTTTGGATGTTTGGATGATCCACTGCATATATCTGTGGACTTTGTTGATGTGTCTTAGATGTCCTTTGTTTGAGAAGGTGTCACATTATAGTCCCTGCTTCCACAGCAATGTTAAGATGTGCATATTCAAATGCATACCTAGTGGGTGCCCAACTCCTCAAAAAGAATTCTGAACATGAGAAATGAAAGTATGCCTGTGTTGTTCCATTCTGTGCAGGGACAATTTGGACTGGGGTGGCCCCTTGCAGAGGGAATTCTGGTTGAGGAGAAATTTGGAGGCATCTCAGTCTATATGCATCTAGTTTGCGAGAACAACAGTTGTCCATCAAACCTCTTTTAGTGGGCGCAGAACTGATCGAATTCCAAGCAACATGAGGCTTCTTTTACTTTCTGTTTAATTGTGGGGGTCTGTCAGCCATCTTCTTTTGAGCTTGAGGACGGGAACGCCAAGGGAGAGCAAAATGGGTCTGTCAGCATAGTGGCATTGAGGTTCCAAGAATGAATAGGCTTATTTTAGGTTAAAAATAAGTTTCCATTTATTGATTACAACAATGTTGCACAGCGCAGAGTCAATGATACTAATGACGAAAGAGGTTCAAGCAAAAGCATTTATGCATACACATCAAAGCAAGGAGCCTTAAGTTGCTTCCCATAATAAAACCTGGGCTGTCTCTTTGGCAGTGAGCATTTCTCTTATCTGTTATCTCTCCGGCATGGCCTGTCTCTCCTCCCCCGCTGTGGCCTTGCTCGGCTGGCCTGAGAACGAGCTAGATGTTTAACACTTCAAAGCCCTCTAGAAAGCTCTTTGGCACCTGGACTGTCTCTCCCAGCTATTCTTCACATTTCCTTACATTTTCAAGGATAGTGAGGCGGGGTGCGGGGGTGTTAGTTAGCATTCAGATAAACACTTAAGGTAATAAAGACAAGCCTCAATGCACATAGCTGACAGGGTCTCTGTTTGGGAAAAGTGGGTCTTCCAGCTGCTCAGACCAGCAGGTAATGTTGACCTGAAAACTTTTTGTTGAAGTCAAGGACCCTAACATACTCAGAGGTATTTGCTGGAGGAGGTTCCCAGAGGTTGCTGGTTTCTCTTCAGACCACATAAATCTTTCATTGGAGGAGGTTTCCTTGGTTGCTGGCACTGGTTTTAGCCTCAGATTGTGAGTGAAGAGGCAGGCCCCCTCCCTGGGATAGGGTTGCCAAGTCCCCTGTGTCCTCCAGTGGGGGACTTTCGTGCACACACAAAGCGTGCACACGATGCAATGACATCACCTGGAAATGACGTCATTGTGCGGCTGCTCTACGGGAAAACTCTATGGTTTTCCCGGGTGCTCTAACAATTTGGGAGGGAAAACTCTATGATACAAATTGTTAGAGTATCTGGGAAAACCATAGAGTTTTCTTGGAAATGCCTAATGTGGCTGTGTACAACATCGCTGGTGTGATGATGTCACCCGCAAGTGACTCCATCGCACCAGCGACGTTGAGGGAGGTTCCCCCCGCTGGCCCAATGTGGGCCGATAAGTTGGGAACCTCCAGGGTGGAAGAACCCCTGCTTGACCCAGGGGCTTGGCAGCCCTACCCTGGGAGCTCACCAGTTCCAGATTTGCTGTGCCTGAAATCTTGATGGGTCTTGAGCTTGTTCAGCCTGAATGCCCTGGAACACTTCAATATGAGTCTGTCTCTCAAATAATTCAAGGTGCTGTTATTTCTTAAAAAGCATGCGGTCTATCCAATTCGTAACAACGGAGTCATCTGTCATGGCTTACCAGCTCTTCTTCACCCCTGCCTTTAAAAATTCTTCAATGGATGAAACGTGACCCCCATGAGCATCCACAGCGCATGAGGACATGTGCTTCAAAAAGCATCAAGGTTTTCTGAGCTGGCCCCTCAAATCCAAGCAAGCCTGTGTTCTATGAACAGTAGAGAGAGAAGGCCCTGTGTGTTGAAGCTCACTCCATCATGGGGACGAACCGACACAACCTATTTATTTCTTTTGTTTCCATGTGTTGTTTCTTATGAATGGTTTCAATCTACCCTTCTTTTTTTGCTGGCATTGATGGCACGTTCATTCCTTTTACACATAGGTTATGCAATTTGCGTGCACAATATATGGCATTTGTATGTATAATATATGCCTAAGCTGATCTACTGATTCACAAATCATGCTGAAAAATGACTACATTTTGCAAGAGGGGCGGGTGGGACCAGCACGAAGAAACGGAAAGTGGATGGGGAAGACAAATGGATGGCGCTCGCATCAGGAAGAAGCAGAACTGAAATGGAAGTATTCAAACCGATCTGGTGTGCATGCAGAATTTGATAGCCCCCCTTCCCATTTTGTTAATTCAATCAATCATTGTCTGTATTTCCGCCCCTGCAGAAAAAGCCGGTGTTTTTGTTGTTTCCTCCCATAGCAGAAAAGCCCCATAATTTATGGTGGGTTCCCATTCTGTCCCTTCAGGGATTCTTTAAGAGCCATTAGCACCACCTGCTTGTGATGCTGGAGCCCATATTTACAGCCATGTTCATCGTTTTTAATGTTTATGGAGGAGGAACGGGAAGGGGGGGGTGGAATATTGCCTTAAAAATAGAGACATTTCTTTAGATTAGTCATGCTCACTTATACACGTGAGCGTATAAATGAAGCAATTACGGTGTGTTCCAAACACCGAGCGGGCCACGGACAGCGGCCTGACAAGCAATTGGCGTGTCATTAAAAGGAACCATTCAAGCCTGGCCGGACGGATGGATTCCAGGCATAAATCAAAACCTTCGCTTCAGAACTGGAGCTGCGGAAGGTGCTGAGTCAAAATGAATTTCAGATAGGGAAGGAACGTTCCCCACACCTGACCAAGCTGGGGGATTAAATAAGGACGTGAGGGAGTCCTCGCTGAGGGAAAGGCCAGGCCAGGCTGCTTGAGGGGGGAGGAGCAGCCATAACAGAAGTAGAATTGTGTCTGTCAGCCTGAGAGACTTTTGTCTCCATCTGGGAGAGAACCTCATTGACATCAAATGGTTCCTTATCCCTGGGCTCACAAATTCAATGGTAACTTTAAAGAAGGGTGCTGGAAAATTCCTAGAGATTTGAGGGCAGAGCCTGAGGGAAAGTGGGATTTGGGGAAGTGAGGGAGCTCAGAAAGATACGATGCCATCCAAAGCTTCTGTGTTTTTTTAAAAAAAGGTAAAGGTAGTCCCCTGTGCAAGCAGCAGTCGTTTCCAACTCTGGGGTGACGTCGCATCACGATGCTTTTACAGCATACTTTTTAATAGGGTGGTTTGCCATTGCCTTCCCCAGTCATCTACACTTTCCCCCCAGCAAGCTGGGGACTCATTTGACTGACCTCGGAAGGATGGAAGGCTGAGTCAACCTGAAGCCGGCTACCTGAACCCAGCTTCCGCTGGGAGAGAACTCAGGTCATGAGTAGAGAGCTCCAACTGCAGTACTGCAGCTTTAGGACACTGAGCCACAGGGCTCTGTTTTGTTTTGTTTTTTTAGGTTAACTGATCTTCGTGGTCAGGAGATCAGTTGAAGTTCTAGGGGATCTCTAGGCCTTGCCTGGAAGCTGGCAACACTAAATTGTAGATGGGTGGCAACCCGTAAAAGGATTTTCAGTCTTCCTCTGTTGTTCTCTTCTCCCAGTGGGTGAAGATTTTGTTCTTGTTGTGATTGTTGTTGGCATACTCCCATAACTGCTGTTGGCCTTTCCTCTGGTTTTTTTGGTGGTAGGTGTGTTGATTTTTAAAAATTGAAATACAGTATATACACTTTATTTAAAATGAACATATGAACATTTGAAGCTGCCTTCTACTGAATCAGACCCTCGGTGCATCAAAGTCAGTATTATCTACTCAGACTGGCAGCGGCTCTCCAGGGTCTCAAGCTGAGGTTTTTCACACCTATTTGCCTGGACCCTTTTTAGTTGGAGATGCCGGGGACTGAGCCACCATTCCTCCCCAATGCTGTTTTAATGTTTACATATTTAATCTTTTTTTAATATATTTTCTGCCTTGGGAACCTTATTTGGATGGAAAGATGGCATGGAGGTGGTGGTGGTGGTGGTAGAAAGTGCTGCCAAGTCACAGCTGACTTACGGTGACCCTCTAGGGTTTTCGAGGCTTGAGATGCTCAGAGGTGGTCTGCCATTGCCTGCCTCTGCATCCCAACCCTGGTATTCCTTGGTGGCCTCCTATATAGCTTGTACATAGTTGGGAGTGGGAGGGGAGATGGAATCAGTTCTTCCTGAGGAACATGGATGGTTGGTTGGATCAGGTAATTCAATGACGCACATCAAGGAATAAGAGAAGCCATGTTGGATCAGACCAATGGCCCATCCAGCCCAATACTCTGTACACACAGTGGCCAAAAAACCAGTCTCCATCAGGAGGTCCACCAGTGGGGCCAGGATACCAGAAGCCCTCCCACTGTTGACCCCCCCAAGCACCAAGAATACAGGGCATCACTGCCCCAGACAGAGAGTTCCATCAATATGCTGTGCATGTGCAAATTAATATCTGTAGCACAGACCCCCCCCCCCCAATTTTTTAATTAAAAACACTGTGGTTTGCTCCTTCTGTTTAAATAATTTGTCTGTAGCACGTGGCATGGGAGGAAAGGCAGCATGGTATAGCCCGATCTCATCAGATCTCAGAAGCTAAGCAGAGTCGGTCCTTGAAAGGAAGCCCACCAAGGAAGACCCTGCAGAGGAAGGCAATGGCAAACCACCTCTGCTTCTCTCTTGCCTTGAAAGTCCCTTGCTGGGGGTCACTGTAAGTGAGTTGTAACTTGATGCCGCTTTTGTATATATGTAGTGCATGGCACAGTAACAGCAGATCTTTCTGTGGGGAACTGGGTGGTGTGAGAAGACGTGTGCTGATGATACTGTACTGATTGAATATGTCAGACGGAGCCCACCGAATGTGTTGGAATGGCTCGTGAGCGATCAAAGGGCTCAGTAGAGAAACCTGACTCCTTGCTCACAAATGGAAGCAGAACATGGGCCAAATCGGTGGGGGTTTGAGCATCCCCACTGCTGTCTCTGTTCATTCATTTTTTGTTTTGCAAAAGTCTACCGTTTGCCTCCCAGGCACGTTTCCCTTTGCTCCAGTGCCTGATAGAGTTGCCTGTGACTCTGCAGGTGAGGCTCTTCCCATGACAGCGACTGATTCCACCTGTCAGGGCTTATCTGTCGACATGCCCCTTAATCCAGCCATCCTGGCTGTTTTTGCTCCATGTCTGCTCCAGGTTCTCTCTCCTACAAAAGAGGGCTCGGAAGTGACAGCACACCTTGCTGCGTTTGAACTTCCCTGATCAGAGGCCAGGATCCGTACGTCTGGAAAGGGGGCAAAAAAAGCAGCAAGAGCGGAAATGTATTGTGTACGTTAGGGGATGTCACATCAGCTCAGAGATCATATAACTGAAAGAGTGCCTGTCTCTGTGTTGGGAGGGGGGGAATCACACGTGAGAGTTCTCCCCTGCATCAAAAGAAAAAAATCTCTCCAAAATAATTTGACGCAGGTTAACACATCTCTGTCTGATGTGTTAGTGACTTATTTATAGAGAGTTCTTTATTTTGGCATGGAGGAAGATTTTTTAAAATGCCCCTCCCCAGAGGCAGCTTGAAATGGTACAGGCCACTCTGCCACCTCATGGTTGCCAACCTCCAGATCATAGAATCACAGAATCATAGAGTTGGAAGGGACCTCCAGGGTCATCTAGACCAACCCCCTGCACAATGCAGGAAACTCATAAACACCTCCCCCTAAATTCACAGGATCTTCATCGCTGTCAGATGGCCATCTAGCCTCTGTTTAAAAACCTCCAAGGAAAGGGAGCCCACCACCTCCAAATGAGGAAGCCTGTTCCACTGAGGAATCGCTCTAACGGTCAGGAAGTTCTTCCTGATGTTGAGCTGGAAACTCTTTTGATTTAATTTCAACCCACTGGTTCTGGTCCTACCTTCCAGGGCCACAGAAAACAATTCCACATCATCCTCTATCAGACAGCCCTTCAAGTACTTGAAGATGGTGATCATATCACCTCTCAGCCACCTCCTCTCCAGGCTAAACATGCCCAGCTCCTTCAGCCTTTCCTCATAGGACTTAGTCTCCAGAGCCCTCACCATCTTCGTCGCCCTTCTCTGGACCTGTTCCAGCTTGTCTATATCCTTCTTAAAATGTGGTGCCCAAAAGTAAGAGATAAATAAGATACATTAGAAAACAACAAAACACTGTGTTAATTACACGCTTCAAGTAAATGCTTTACATTCTTTACTCATGCATCACTTATTATGGCTAGCATCAAATGCTCTTAACCAAATACTGAAACTTAAAGAGTCCACAGTCCTCAAACAAAGGCTCTGTTGCAAATAGGATCCAAACTGGATGCTGCAAACAATAGGTGCCAAATCCTGCTGTCTTTATATTCCCCTTGCTGATAGACGCAGATGGTGCTGTATATCCCTGAATCAATCCTGAGGTAGCAGTCCTCTATTCAACAGGTGTGGCTACACGAGACCCAGGTTTAATTCGTGTTTCATTTGCCACTTCCTCTGACTGCGTATTCTTGAATCAGGAACCCGTGCTAAGGCAACGGCTCACATCAACTTGCTTAGTATTTCTTAGTTTGCATGAATGGTGCAACCAGCCTCAATAATGCATGAATATATTCCAGAATACTTATTCAATATAGACAGGAGCTCACAGGAGCACAGCTCCTGAATCTTTCTGATGGCCCCCCTCCTCCTCCCCACCTAACTACCTTGTCCATTGAATAGGTGCAATAACAGCTGCATAACAATTCCTGGATTAGGAAAGTGGGCAGCCAGCTAGCCGCCAGGGGCTTTGCCACACCCCCAGCAGCCCATATTAACCCCTGGAGAAGTCTGCACCACCTTTTCTCCACTTCTTATGTGATTTTGGGTGGCGGGTGGCTTGCTGGCCTTTTGACTGTGATGGGGTGTGTGGCCAAGGAGAGCCCCGGGCAAGCGAGGCCTGCTTGGGCTGGCTGGATCTCTAGCCAGCCCAAGCAAGCCTCGCTCACCGGGGTTCTCTTTTCTTGTGTTGGGTTGCTTTTGGCTGGTGGGGGTGGGGGTGGCAGCATATGCTAATGAGTTATGCTAATGAGCTCCACCACCTATTTTTCTACAAAATGAACCCTGAATATAGAATTTCAATACAAATCTATCACATTTCTCAAACAGAATTCTCTTATACAGAAAGTACTACAAAACAGAACTGGGAATCCCAAATTTCTAAAGTATTAAACTGCAAAAAGGCTTATATTTCATGAAGGGGGATCCTCAGTTCACAAAACGGTAATCTTCCCTGAGTTCAACTTTCATTCAGCTTTCATAGCGATAAAGCAATACTCACTCTTGTTTTACAGAAGCTTTTCCCCAGCTGCATGAAAGATGAAACTATACAAAGTATATAGAATCTAAAAGATCCCATTGGCAACAAGCATTTAATACATCATTTATTTCAGCCTACCTTTTCCATTTCACAAAATATTCATAGGCAAGAATGCTCACTAACACAGCAGCCTCTTCATGTGTAGCCAGCCAAAAGTCTGCAACGTTAAAACGTAGAAGGTAGGATTTAAACACATGCAATAGGTGTACCTACTTAGCCAAAGGATGGAGCATTCCTTGAAAGTCCACATGTTCAAATTACCTTGGCTACCGTACAAATTACAAAATTATAAACAAACAGGATAAATCCCATTCATTATTAAGACTCCTGTGGGTCAGATCTAAAGATCCACCTCATCTCCTGCTGGACCAAAAACCTACCTACATCCAGGGCTTTCTTTGTAGCAGGAATTGCTTTGCATATTAGGCCACACACACACACGGTGTACCCAGTCCTCCAAGAGCTTACAGTAGACCCTGTACTAAGAGCTCCTTAAGCTCTTAGAGGATTGGCTACATCAGGGGGATGGGGCCTAATATTTATTTATCGCATTTATATCCCGCCCTCCTCGCCGAAGCAGGCTCAGGGCGGCTAACAACAACATTAAATCCACAATAAAACAATAAAACCATACAATAAAAACAATTACAGTAAGATCAATTAAAATTAACAATTGCACTTTAAGTATTGAACAAATTTTTAAAACAGTTTTGGTGCTAACTTTAGTTGAAGGCCAGACGAAAAAGTGTTGTTTTACAAGCCTTGTGGAATTGGGCAAGGTCCCGCAAGGCTCTAACATCATCAGGGACTTGGTTCCACCAGTGGGGGGGGGCTGCAATAATATGCAAAGGAGTTCCTGCTACAAAAACCCCCTGGGTTTTGTCACTGTGTTCATGTTGCTGTGTCAACATATACCCTAACTTAATGATCATGCAGACTGCAAAATGGCACCATTGGAAACCAGAACTGAGATAATTCCATCCTTTTCTTGATTCTTCTCCGAGTCTCATTCAATTCAAATTTGATATGTCATCTTTCACTGCTGGTGTTCTTCAGCTCAGCACAGGGCATTTGGGGTAGCGACTAGGGTGTCAGAGCGGGGTCTTCTAGGCAAGCCCACTCAGCCATGGGAATTTGCTGGGAGAGCCTCAGCCAGGCCCACTCCTGAGCTGCACTTTGACCACCCCTACACCAGACCTTTACCTTACCTTACCTTTCATGCCCCCAAGCCTTCAAAGGAAGGAAAGACAAAAATATACCCTGAAAGCCTTCTCTTTATTTCATGAGCAGCACCTCCTGGAATGCTGGCCCTCAGAAATGCATCTTTCTTTGCAGTAGTTTTGGTTTCTTTTTTCCTCCCCCCTCCTTTTTTAAATTTTCATTTTGGTTTCTGAATGCTTTCTAATGGCAGCAGAATCGTGCTGATTCTGGTACATTACATGGGTACGTTACACATGAACACATGAAGCTGCCTTATACTGAATCCGACCATCAAGCCATCAAAGTCAGTATTGTCTACTTAAACTGGCAGTAGTTCTCTAGGGCAGGGGTGGGGAACCTCCATCCCGAGGGCCTTATACGACCCTCAAGGTCACTTGGTGTGGCCCTCGGGGACTGCTGGACTGAGCTGAGCCATGTGGCAGCCTCCCTGGGGCCTGGCTGGCCAGCGAGGATCGTGGGGCCAGCTGCACTGTGCAGCAGCCTCCCCAGGGCCAGGCAGGGATCACAGGGCCCAGATGTATTGTGCGGCAGCCTCCCTGGGGCCTGGCTGGCTGGCCAGAATTGCTGAAGGGCCTGGAAAAGTTACTGTCCCAGTTCAGTTTACACTTGATTATCCCAGATGGTGTGACCTAATATGCTAATATTAGGGGATGTGGTCAAATATGCTGCAGAGTTCCTGCTGGGCTTTTTCTATAAAAAAAGCCTTGGACCTATGCATTTGCCTAGGGTGGCGGCCCGGGTGTGTGTCTGTGTGTGTGCCAGATCAGGCTCTCTTCACACGATTTCAAATAGAAAAACAATTATTTGCATTAATTTTGCTGGCCTGAATCATTCTCCCTCAGCGGAGCACTGTTTTTTAAGTTGATAATTTTGTATGGCTCGCGAATGATGTTATAAATATCCATATGGCCCTTGGCAGAAGAAAGGTTCCCCACACCTGCTCTAGGGTCTCAGGCAGAGGTCTTTCACATTGCCTCCCACCCTGTCCTTTGAATGGGAGATGCCGTGGATTGAACCTGGGACCTTCTGCATGCCAAGTAGATGCTCTGTCTCTGAGCCGCATCCCTTCTCATAGCCCTTGCAATGTGTAGAGTGAGCACGAATTTGGTAAAGAATGACAATGCAGTTAGCAGGACTTTGGTGCATTAGAACAGTCCATGTTTATGTTCCGACTATGGCGTGTTATGGCATTGATTCCTCTCATTGCATGCTTAATGAATCAGCACACCTGTGCTTGACTTCTATCCTATGGGTGGCAGGTGACTTTGCCTTTTCAGTCCCTTTCTCACTCGGTGATTTCCCTCTGTGCTGTTTTCCTCTTTTCTCTCGTACCAAATTTCTCTAAAATTCATCCTGCAATTAGATCATGTGTGCTTTGAGACTGGCCCCAAACGAACAACCACAGCATTGTTCACAGACTTCCCTCACACTCACCTCAGGCTTTCCGGCATTCTCTCAGTCAGGAAGATGGAGAGACAGCGTACACTTTGGACATCATGTTTTTGACAATAGCTTTTCATGCCTCATTTGCTGGAAAAGCGATTAGGTTCTAGTCAACGCTCTTGGAGTTACTTCGCATTTGTCATGACCAATGAGGGGACGGCAATTGTGATGGTTTCCTCACTCGCAGCAGGAGACAAAGCAAAGCAAAAAAAAAAAAAAAACACTCTCTGGGCTGGCTTTCTCTCACTTCTCTCTCAGCCTGGCCCTTTGAATTGACTCGCCTATTTCCCCGTGAGCTTGTGTTTGAAAATCTATGCCTTTCGGGAAATACTGAGACATCTGTTTGAAAGGCCATGCCTATACACAGAGATAATTGAGGATTACCCTAAATTGAAGAATGTGGCGTTCACTGGCCAGTGTTCTGACACGGGAAGTGGTTCATGTGTACTTTTGCTGAAATTTTTTAATGTGTGGTACTGGGGACTGAACCTGGGACCTTTATGTGGAAAGTAGACGCTCTACCACTGAGCCACACTTCCTTCTTAAAGGCAACTGTCCTTTACCAGGTCACACCCTCGCTTAACCAAAACCACTCTCTTCTACTGTCACTGGTAGCAACTTTTCAGGGCCTTGGGCAGAGATTTTTCCCATCACCTCCCACAGAGGTCCCCAAACTTGTTCAGCCTGCGAGCACATTTGAATTTTTTGAGTCTATTTAGTAGGTGCCTTCACAAAATGGCTGCTAGGCAAGTTGCTGGCAACTGGCAAGAAGCTGGTGGGGGGTAGTGGGAAAATTCAAATGGTTGTCACCTTGATGGCATGACATCCCTTGACATCGTCACTTTGAGGTAATGTTGTAAGATTCCACTAGTACCAATGATGGTTAACAAACAAGTCCCAGCTGGATGCCAGTCAATAAACCCTAGTTTGTTGAGCTGCCTGCATTCAGACAGTATAAGAAGAGAAGAAGAGATTGGATTTATATCCTGCCTTTCACTCAGAGTCTCAGAGAAGCTTACAATCTCCTTTCCCTTTCCCTCCCCACAACAGACACCCTGTGAGGTAAAGTGGGGCTGAGAGAGGTCTTTTGAGGACTGCTCTTGAGAGAACAGTTCTGAGAGAACTAGTGTGACTGACCTAAGGTCACTCAGCAGCTGCATGTGGAGGAGTGGGGAATCAAACATGGTTCTCTCAGATTAGAATCCACCACTCTTAACCACTACACCAAAACTGGCCTATAACTGTAACTCAGTTTGATTAAGCCACAGTTTATAAAGCATGGCTGATTGTTATATTGTTATATATCAGGGGTGGCCAAACTGTAGCTCGGGAGCCACATGTGGCTCTTTCACACATATTGTGTGGCTCTTGAAGCCCCCACCACTCCATTGGCTGGTTTGGAGAAGGCATTTTTGTCTTTAAATCATTCCTCCAAGCCAATCCAGCTAGCAGCTTGGAGAATGCATTTAAAGTTAAAGTTGCTTTCTCTCCACCTCTCCCCATCCATCTTCTTCCCTCCCTCCCTTCCTTCTCTCAAACATCTAACGTTCATGTCTTGTGGCTCTCCAACATCTGACATTTATTCTATGTGACTCTTGTGTTAGGCAAGTTTGGCCACCCCTGTATATATGAATTGAGCCTTTAACTCAATGCTGCTGAATTGCATTTGTCCCTTCCTTTGGCATAGGCAGGGAGAGCTCTCTGGGTTGTTTTGTCCATTCAGCTTTGTGCAGAGAAGACTTACTTAGTGGGGAAAGTTCTTCCCTCCTGTCTGAATATGCTTCCCTCCACTCTCCTTGCAAACAGCACCGTCCCTTTCATCCTATTACACCCAGCTTAGGCCGAACACATTCTTCTCTGGAAAATCAGCCAAGCAAGCAGCACTGCTGGTAATGAATCTGTTTGGTATTCAGATGGACTCGACATGGCCATCCACAGGTGGGCTATTCTAATTCAGCAGCTTTTCATTAATGCTTTCCGGAGCTGTCTGCATTTCCCTCTGTTTGCTCGTTTTCATATTATCCGATTGACATTTCTTTTGATTATGAAATAGTCTAGGAGCAGTGCGGCCCCTGAGATCATTATCAAATGCCAGACCGAGACTTGAGTGCGAGGTGGGGCCTAAATTGTGAACACTGTTGCAGAGGTAATTAATTTATCAAATAACATCTAATACATCAGAGGGAGGGGCAAGAGGCAGGGGGATGGAACATAGACCGGAAACCATCAAAGCTGGGAACTTCAAACTCCAGTGAACTGTGTCGCTTTACTGAAGTTATTCAAATTATCTGGGAAACCGGGCTCTGTTTCTCCAGCAGATGCACTCTAGCCAATTGACATTACCATGAAGCCTTGGAGCTTTATGGGTTTGGAGATCATTATCCAATGCCGGTGAAGACCTGCCTTCCAGGTCCTGAACTATCTAGGGGAGGGAAGACAGATGATTCTGGGAAGAAGACACGAGCACTAAAATCTTCATATATCTTTATTTGTTACATTCATAGATCAATCAAGATTGGCACACAGACATGGTCAGCACACCCTGGCAAAATAAAATTTCACAGCCTCATGATAGGCTGGTTTCAATAGTGCAGACATGATTAATTAAAATTACCAGGAACTACTACACGGGGTGAAGGAGCCCCATGGCAAAAAGTGGTAAGCGGCAATCCTGCAGTCCAAGCTCTGCTCCCATCTGAGTTCGATCCCAGCGGAAGCTGGGTTCAGGTAGTTGGCTCGAGGTTGACTCAGCCTTCCATCCTTCCAAGGTCGGTAAAATAAGGACCCAGCTTGCTGGGGGGGGGGGGGGAAGTGTAGATGACTGGGGAAGGCAAGGGCAAACCACCCCTGCCATGAAAACGCCGTGATGTGACGTCACCCCAGAGTCAGAAACGACTGGTGCTTGCACAGAGGACTACCTTTTTTTTTTTTTTTAAAGGATAATGATCTCCAAACCCATAAAGCTTCAAGGCTTCATGGTAATAAGAAAAGTCCAAGCTCTGCTCCCACCTGAGTTCGATCCCAGCGGAAGCTGGGTTTAGGTAGCTGGCTCGAGGTTGACTCAGCCTTCCATCCTTCCAAAAAATTGACAGAAAAACTATGTGACAATGAAATGAGGTATAGATGGATAATTCCTGAAGGTCTGAGCTTTGAGCTGCAAAGAAAAAGGATTACAATTACAAGCACACAGGAATTGCATAGGTTTTATGAAGAACCTAAAGAATTTGCACCATGATGGATTACAAATTATTATCTTGGAATATAAATGGACTAAATTCACCACAAAAAAGAAAGGCAACATTTCATTGGATTAAAAAGCAAAATTGTAATATAGTTTATTTACAAGAAGTGCCTATCAAACAAAAGGATTACAAATTTTTATGGAATAAACAACTGGGACTAAATTTTTATTCATTGGATGAACAGAAGAAAAGGGGAGTGATTTTCTATATTAAACAAGAACTGGAACTGAAATTAGTGTTTAAAGGTAAAGATGGAAGATTTGTAGTGGTAGAAATAATATTAAATGCAAAAAAAAAAAGTTATTGGGACTGTATGCACCAAATGCTGCAAAGGATGCTTTTTAAAAAGACATTATACAACAATTTGATGAACTGACTTATGACCAAGTTTTGATAATGGGGGACTTTAATGGAACAATTAAGAACACACTGGATAGGTCTGGGGGTAAAAAAAAAATAAGAAAGGAAAATTGCCAAAGTCTTTTTTTGAATTGGTCAAACAAGAAAATCTGGAGGATATATGGAGAAAATTTAATCCTGAAGTGCGGGACTATACCTTTTTTCCAGCAAGACATAAAACTTTTTCCAGAATTAACATGTTGTGGGGCACTAAAGACTTAGGCCTTATAACAAAGAAAATAGAGTTTTTACCTAAAATTGGGGCTGGCCATAACCCAATAATGTGGATTACAAAATTGTCTAAGAAGTTGAGAAGATGGAAATTGAATGAAAATTTACTACAGAATAAAGAAATAGTGACATCTCTAGAAAATGAAGCTAAAGCTTTCTTCCAAATAAACAATAAAGATGATATAGAATTTCAGATGGTCTGGGATGCTTATAAAGCAGTAATGAGAGGAATATTGATTACATTGAATAACAAAGATAAGAGGGCAAAAGAAAAACAGATGTTGGACATTAAAAATGAAATAAAGAAAAAAGAAGGGGAACTGAGAAAAAGGCCAAGGAAAAAGAAAATTATAAGGGAGATTACAATATTACAAACGCAAATGAGACATTTGTTAAATAAAGAACTGGAATGGAATCTGAAAAGATTGCAGCAGAAATCTTTCAAGGGAGCAAACAAACCCGGAAAATATTTGGCCTGGCAACTGAAGAAAAAGTGAGAAAGTAAAATTATTAATAAAATTGTGGTGGATGGAAGAGAGGCGGTAGATCAAGAAGGAATAAAAAGGGAATTCTTTAAGTATTATGTCAAGTTATTTAAAGGTGTTAAAATAAGGCAAGGAAAGATGAATGAGTACTTACAAAAGATAAAAATAGCACCCTTAGCAGAAAATATGTGAAAAGTTTTGAACAATCCAATTGAAAAAATAGAAATTGAAGCAGCAATTAATGCAATGAAAAATGGAAAAGCACCTGGGCCAGATGGATATACAGCTATGTTTTTTAAAACCCTCAAAGAGGAGTTAATCCCGAAACTTCAGAAATTGATGAATATGATAAGAACAAAAGGATATGATAAGAACATGGAAGGAAGCTGTTATTTCGTTGATTCCAAAGGAAGATAGAGATGTTACGAACGTAAAAAATTATAGACCAATTTCATTATTAAATAATCACTATAAAATATATACAAGAATCTTGGCAGAACGGTTTAAACAATATTTGATAAATTTTATAAAGGAAGATCAAGGGGGGTATCTTCCCAAAAGGCAAATAAGAGACAATATCAGAATTGTTGTAAATATTGTAGAATATTATGAAAGACATCCAGAAAAGGAAGTAGCATTATTCTTTGCGGACGCAGAAAAAGCATTTGATAATTTAAATTGGGATTTTATGTTTGCAGTAATGGAGAAAATGGAGCTGGGAGAAAGCTTTATAAGAACGATAAAAGCAATATATACTGAACAACGTGCAAGGCTATGTATAAATGCTGATCTTACAGAAGACATAATAATTAGTAAAGGTACAAGACAAGGTTGTCCACTTTCCCCACTGTTGTTTATAATGACTCTTGAAATATTACTGATGCAAATTCAAGAAGATAAAGAAATAGAAGGATTAAAAGTAAAAGGATTTACTTACAAATGCAGAGCATTTGCAGATGATATCATGTTTATAAATGAAACCCCATACAAGTCACATCTTTGTTGTTAGCCAAAATACAAGAATATGGGGAGTTGGAGGGACTTTGTATTAATAAAGAAAAATCAAAACTTCTATGTAAAATATGCAAATAAATAAGCAACAAGAATTGCAGAGACTAACGGGCTGTGAAGTTACCTCCAAGGTAAAATATTTGGGTGTGGAGATAACAATGAAGAATATTGATTTGTTCAAAAATAATTATGAGAAGCTATGGCGTAAAATGGATGAAGATATGTTAAAGTGGAATAAACTTAATTTGTCACTGTTGGGTAGAATAGCCGCAATTAAAATGAATATTCTACCAAGAATAATGTATTTGTTTCAAACTATTCTGATTGTGAAAGACAGTAAACAATTAAATAGATGGCAAAGAAAAATTTCAGAGTTTGTTTGGGCGGGGAAGAAACCAAGAATTAAAATGAAAATTTTAACAGATGCAAAAGAGAGAGGCTGATTTCAATTACCAGACTTAAAATTATATCATGAAGCAGTTTGCTTAGTATGGATAAAATAATGGATAATGTTGTTAAACAAAAAACTCTTAGCGTTGGAAGGTCATGGAAATAAATTTGGCTGGCACGCTTATATGTATTATGGGGAAAAAAGATAGATGGCTTTTTCTCTCACCATTATATAAGAAACAGCTTGCTAAATACATGGATGAAATATAAGAAATATGAAGATGAGAGAAAACCGTTATGGATAGTGCCAGCCGAAGTGATAAAAATAACAGCTGAGACGAGTGAAGAAAAGTGGTTGTCATATAATCAAGTATTAAAAATACAAAGTGGCAAAATAGAATTGAAAACTGCTGAAGAGCTGAATAATAAATATGATTGGTTTCAAATGCAACAAATAAAGAGCTTGGCAAGAATGACATTAAAACTGAAGGAATAAGAAAAGAGCAAACAGAAATGGAAAAAGTTCTGCTTAGAGACAACGAAAAATTAATTTCAAAATTATATAAATTACTTTTAAAATGGTCTACAGAAGATGAAGTAGTGAAATCTCAAATGATTAAGTGGGCAATTAATGTAAATAAAGAAATACAGATGGAAACTTGAGAATATTTGTGGAAGAACTCTATGAAGCTTTTGACGTGTCATAGTATTAAAGAGAACTTTTTTTTAAAATGATGTCTAGATGGTATATGACTCCTAAGAAATTGGCAAAGATGAATAATAAGACGCCAGACAGATGTTGGAAATGTAAAAAACATGAAGGTTCTTTCTACCATATGTGGTGGACTTGTGAAAGAGCAAAAAAGTATTGGCAGATGATTCAACAAGAAATTTCTAGGATCTTGGGATATGAATTTAAGAAAGTTGCAGAGACTTTTCTGTGGGATTACAAATGGAAAAATTTCCAAAAGAAGACAGAACTATAATTTGGTACTTGCTTTCAGCTGCTAGGACATTATATGTGCAGTTGTGGAAGCAAGAAAAAATACCAGAGAAATGGGATTGGATTGTAAAAGTTATGACAAGGAGTGAAATGGACAAATTAACAAGAATTTTAAGAGACTATGATTTAGAAGTTTTTAAGATGGAGTGGAAAATGTTCAGAAGATATGTAGAAAAAGAGTGGAAAATAAAAGGACATTGGACAATTTGTGATAATGATTAAGTCTTAAAAAAAAGAAGAATATTATTTTTTGTTTTTATTAGTTAAGGGTACCTTTAAACATTAGTACTTCAAGTAAATAACACCGGCGGGGGTCAAGTAACGGGGGAAGGGGTGGGTAGAAAGTAATATATGGGATACATAAAAGAAGTTACTAATGATGCAAGAAATATAATTTGTTACCATATGTTACCAAATAAAATTGTTTTAACCAACAAAAATGTGTGAACTGGAGGCTAAAAATCTGTGAGCTAGCTCACACTAACTCAGCTTAGAGGGAATACTGGATGCAACCCTTCCTGCCTTCCTTCTCATGGTCTGCCTAAGTTCACAGAATCAGCATTGCTGTCAGATGGCCATCTAGCCTCTGTTTAAAAACCTCCAAGGAAGGAGAGCCCACCACCTCCCGAGGAAGCCTGTTCCACCGAGGAACCACTCTAACGGTCAGGAAGGTCTTCCTAATAACTCTCATAGCTCTCGTAGGAGTTGTCCTTGAAAAAGCAGCTGCTGTAAGAGCTCTCTCAACCCCACTCATCTCATAGGGTGTCTGCTGTGGGGGGAGGTAAAGGAGATTGTGACCACTCTGAGACTCTGATGTTCAGAGTATAGGGTAGGATATAAAATCTAATATTATCTTCTTCTAATGTTTTAGCTGGAAACACTTTTGATTTAATTTCAACCCATTGGTTCTGGTCCAACCTTCAGTGGCAACAGAAAAGAACTTCACATCATCTGCTATTTGACAATCCTTTAAGCACTTGAAGATGGTGATCATATCATATCACCTCTCAGTTGTCTCCTCTCCTGGCTAAACAAACCCAGCTTCTTCAGCCTTTCTTCCTAAGACTTGGTCTTCATTGCCCTCCTCTGGACACGTTTGAGCTCGTCTGTATCCTTCTTAAATTGTGGTGCCCCAAACTGAACACAATACTCTAGATGAGGCCTAACCAGAGCAGAGTAATAAAAACATAAAAACAGTAAAAACAATTCGCTAGTTTTGCTAGCAGTTTCTGATAACAGAACAGAAGTCCACTTGTTACCTGAAAGAGCCAGTGTGGTGTGTCATGGTTAGAGTGTTGGACTAGGATCTGGGAGACTCAGGTTCAGATCTCCACTTGGCCCCAGAAGATTGCTAGATGACCTTGGGCCAGTCACACTCACAACCTAACCTACCTCAGTGGGTGGTTCTGAGAATAAAATAAAATAGAATGGTGTGGTCTGCTTCATGTCCTCAGTGAGAAAGGTAGGGTATAAATTAAGTACATGAATAAATGACTAATAACATTTATTTTAAGATGTGCTCTCATGAGTCACACCTCATTTGTTGGACTCACCAAAAGTCCATATTGAAATAAACAGGGGTCATTTTGTAGAAAAAGAGGTGCTGGAGCTCATTAGCACAACTCATTTGCATAAGCCGCACACCCTTGACATCACCAGAAGGTGGACTCAATTATATAAGCTCAGCATCTACCTTCAGATGCTTCTTGAATTAGAATTGTCATCATAAAACCTTACTCCCATCATACTTTTCAGATTACTTTCTCCTATGTGGCCACAGTGGCATGATGAAGATTTCAATCTGTCTGCTTTATCTGTTTTGGTTATTTCCCCATTTTTTTGTGGGAGGAAATATTATAAAGTTTGTCAGATCTTAGAGTTCAGCAAAATTCTCGCAGGGGGGGTTGAACAATGGAGTCCAGAAGCAAGGATGTGTGTGTGTGTGTGTGGGGGGGGGGTTGAGTAAGAAAGAAAGAGCACAATAACATTTAGGGGTTCCGGAGCTCCGTTCCTGTGAGATCCTACCCAAAATGAAGCCTGGACATAAACATTGTTAGTCTTTAAGGTGCCACTGAACTTTTCATTTATTTTCCTCTAATAGACTAACAGACTTTGTAATTAAGTGGAACACCTTGATCCTAGCTTGGAATGCCTGGGGCCTTCCTAAAGGCACTCTTAAGATTAGACTCATGTTGCTGTCCAGTCATATAGGTGCTGAAATACCAATGCCTGAAGTTATAATTGTATTGCTTAAAGTGGTGGAGACCTTTCTGCAATAGACAAAGAGGGAAAGGAGAAAACAGTAGCATTGTTAAGAGAAATTCTGTTCATTCCTCTTACCCGATTCCAACCCAATTCCAACTTACTTCAAATCCGACCATCCATTTCTTTTCCTTTTGTAAGAAATTCAAATTCCATTTCTAATCGGTTCCGTTTTGATCGAAGAGAAGCTGAAAGAGCGGAGGGGTAGGGAGAGGTTTTGCAGAGCTTCAGCATTTCACTCTACAGCTGCTCAGAAGCAGGCGGTATCTTCCCAGATCCCAACTGCCCTCATGCTGGAGCGCCACACGGTGGTGTGTCACAGGAGAACCGCAAGAGCTGAAGTCACACAAGAGTGCATTGATTTCTCTTCAAAGAGGAATGAAGGAGAAATCCCTCTTTCAAAAGAGAAAGACGAAAATAAGAGGAATCAATGGCTCCACCTAAAGAAGTGAATTGCAGACAAAGACCTCTCCCTCCCCATCACAATGCTATAAAGACCATTTTCTACCAGTGGGACTATGACCCCTGGGGAATACCAGAGATCTGTTCACATGGAGCTTTCTTCCGTGCATTCCCACACCTGATTTTCTTGACTCTTCTCTCTACAAGATGCTGCTTTTGCATGCTAAGACTGTCACTCATGTTGTTTAAAGACCTTGTGTCATAAACAGCCAGGCATGTCCTTGGTCCATCATTAAAAATGCCCTTGACAGCACCGTCAGCATCAGGCTGTCTGATGCCAGTCACTCTCCAGCAATTGTTTCCTCTGGAAGCCAACGCGGCCCAAGCTCTTGTAGTTTTTAGGAAGGGGTGGGGGTGGGGGTTGCTAAATTACTTCCCTTTACAGTAGGTGGCAGCCAGGGCTTGTAGCAAGTGACAAGATGTCACTTTTTCTGTCGTGCCTGATCCCAGGAGATGTACACATACTGGAAATGGCACATGGGTAAACACATTTAAGTATTAGTGGCACTGAAGAGTTGCAGATGTGTAGCTTAGAGCAGGGGTGGCCAACGGTAGCTCTCTAGATGTTTTTTTTTCCCCTACAACTCCCTTCAGCCCCAGCCATCAGCCATGCTGGCTGGGGCTGATGGAAGTTGTAGGCAAAAAACATCTGGAGAGCTACCGTTGGCCATCGCTGACTTAGATGATAATACCTTGGTAGCTTAGTAAGGTTGCCAGTGCCAGGTTAGGAAATTCCTAAAGATCTGAGTCTGGGAAGGGCAGGGTTTGGAGAGGGAAGAAGAGTTGGATTTATACCCCACCCTTCACTCAGATTCTCAGTGTGGCTTATAATCTCCTGCCCTTTCTCTCCCCACAAGAGACAGCCTCTGAGGTAGGTGGGGCTGAGAGAGCTCTCCAAGAACTGCTCTTGAGAGAACAGCTCCAAGAGAACTGACTGACCCAAGGTCACCCAACAGCTGCATTGGAGACGGAGTGGGGAATCAGACCTGGTTCTCCAGATTAGAGTCCACCACTTCTAACCACTACACCAAATTGGCCTAAACTGGTAGGGACCTTAGCAGGGTACAAGGCCATAGGGGAGACCTTCCAAAGTAGCCATTTTCTCTAGAGGATCTCTGTAGTCTGAAGATCAGTTGTAGTTCTCCGGGCCCCACCTGGATTCTAAACTATCGTGAAGTTTAGTAATGAATTTGATTTCACTGTATGAAGTTCCCTTCTGGCTCAGAGAGATTGGATGGCACCCTTCAACATGACTCAAAAAGTACAACTGTATTAGATCCAACAGCCTCTTGGAACACTAGAGAGACTCGCTTGGGAAAGAAGCACTTTCTCCATTGGGTAACTGCTAGATGTAAGAGATGTTGGTGCAACATGCCAAAGATAGTGAAACTTTGACAGACCTATGCCATTTCCTGTGTATTCAGATTCTTCAGTCAATTTCCTATTCATCCATCTATTCATTCATTCATTCATTCATTCATTTGCCTATCCAAGGCAGTTCATATAATAAAAAAAAAACAAGCAAATAAACAGAGCCCGCATGGTGTAGTGGTTAGAACACCAAACTAAATTGTTGTTGTGCGATTCTTTGTGTGCAAACCTTCAGGAAAATTTTAAAGAAAGGAAACACGAACATCTTCCACTTTTTCCTGTGGAGGCACAGCACTCAGCCCGGTACTGTGTTTGCAAAATCCCAGGGCTACGATCCACAGTGCTCCCCTGCATTGGGTTGTTTGGGAGGTTTTTGTTTGTGATGCTAAAAAAAAAAAAATTAGAATTCAAAGCATCTGTGGAGATCCATCTTCTTCTCTCTTTTTTTGACACACTTTCTACTTAACAATTTTTATTGCCTTTCCTACCATGCAGAATGTTTCACAATTGCAAAAGTGTTTTAGAACCAAGTGTGTGCGTGGCTTCTCTCTCATTTTGCCCTCCACAAATGGGTCCAGAGCTGTGATTAATAGGCTAGGAAATGTGTTTCTGGCTTAGCAACCAGTGAAGGAAATTTCAGTGGAACTAAATTAATCATGAAATGGACTTGGAGAAGAGAGGAAGAAAACAGAATACAGGGGGATTTAATTCATAAATTAGGTCAGCACCAAAGTTCAGAGCAGAATTTGGAAGAACAGCAAATTTTTCAGTTGTCAACTTCTGATTGCAAGAATATTGACTACCCCTGGTGGGTCCAGTTGTCTTAGCATGGATCTCTGGGTTAGCGATCAAGCGATCAGGGATGAAATCTAGAGTGAGACATTATGGGTATTTATTAATTCTCCACATTTTTATCTCATCATTCTCCAGTGAACATATGAACATATATGAAGCTGCCTTAGACTGAATCAGACCCTCGGTCCATCAAAGTCAGTATTGTCTTCTCAGACTGGCAGCGGCTCTCCAGGGTCTCAAGCTGAGGTTTTTCACACCTATTTGCCTGGACCCTTTTTTGGAGATGCCAGGGATTGAACCTGGGACCTTCTGCTTCCCGAGCAGATGCTCTACCACTGAGCCACTCAGTGAGCTCTGGGTGACAAATCTCTCTCTCCCATTTATCTTTACAATAACCTTCTATGGCAGGCCAGGCTGATAAAGATGGTATCTGTCCCAAGGTCCTCCAGTATATTGCATGGCCAACAGAGAATGGTATCTAAGTTACCCTCTCCTATTCCAATACCAAAACCATTAGCCTCTTGAATGCAATTACCCAGGTTGCATTCAGGACAGGGTGTCTAATATCATCCTTCTTACCTATTCTGCTGCCAAGCAATTGAAATACACATCCCAGTCCAATATTTGCCCCTAGCCCTTTGTGTTCCAAAGCTCATTTCTGCCTAAGAACTGCATAAGAAACTTGAGGTGTAATAGGAAATGAAACATAGTAGACTGTCCACAGTGGGCATCTCAGAGGACGGCTTACATTGTGTGGTGTACTGGACTCAAGTGAAGACTGTTTTAGGAGTTCCTGCCTGGCTCATTGGAGCCATACAAACTGAGCTTGGAGACTTGGGAACATTGGGTAGTAGGATCCAAATCCTTGCTGCCCTGCACCAATCTGAGACCCCTGGCTGGTTTGAATGAACCAATAACGTGTTATCATGGGAACCCAGTGTTGTATATAGTTGGCCCCATTGGCCCAATTCTTCAGTTTTTTAGTACAGCCGCCTACCATGCTGTATTGAATAAAGAGCTTTATATCACTACCACCTCGCCTCCTCAATGCTTAGAACCCACTATATTATACATTGTGTGAGGACTAGAATCTTGGAAACTCAGTGATGTTATTTAAGCAATGCCTTGCTAATAAACTAACAACTCCATCAATGGAAGCATGCTTGTATGTATGACAGAGAATCACTACCTACGCTCACCCTTCCTTGGTTTCTCCCAGCATGAAAGGCAAGCAAGCTGCACTCTGAAAAAGTCTTGAGCTGTGACTACAGCTGCTTAGGACTACCTGGGGGTATTGAATTGTCTGTGTTGCTGGCATGAAGTCGAGTGCTTTGCTAGGCGGCTTCTCATGTTCCATCAAAACCCACTGACCTCTACCATCTTCATGCTGATTAACTTTTTAACCACAGTTTCCCAAGCCTTTGGGTTGCCTAACTCCTGCAGAGGAGAAGGCTGATGCACTGAAAACGTCTTTCATTATGGCAGAGGATAAGCAAAAGATCAAAGAAATCTACCGGTAAATGAGAAACAAACACAGAAAGCCCTCTTCTGCTTGGCATGGAGCCAGGAAACCTAAGATGGTGGGTTTTCAAACATACTCCAAGCTGATTAGGTGCTCCTTAGAGGGGAAGTCCATAAAGGCTGACAAGTGTCTCTTTGTCCACCACGACCAATTTGCCCTTCCCCTATGATGGATTTAGTGATGGAGCATGTTTTTGGCATACAGAAGGTCCCAGCTTCAGTCTCTGGCATCTCCAGTTAAAAGGATTGGGTAGAGGGTGATGTGAAAGATCTCTACTTGAGGCCCTGGAGAGCTGCTTCCAGTATGAGTAGGCAATGCTGACAATGATGGACCAGGGGTCTAATTCAGTAGAAGGCAGCTTCATGAGAGCCAGTTTGGTGCAGCGGTTCAGTGTGCGGAGTCTTATCTGGGAGAACCAGGTTTGATTCCCCACTCCTCAGCTTGCAGCTCCTGGAATGGCCTTGGGTCAGTCATAAATCTCTCAGGGCTGTTCTGGAAAGAGCCGTTTCTGTCAGAGCTCTCTCAGCCCCACCTACCTCACAGAGTGTCTGTTGTGGGGAAGGGAAGGAAAAGGAGATTGTAAGCTGCTCCGGGACTCTTTCAGATAGTGAAGGGTGGGGTAGAAATCCAATCTCTTCTTCTTCATGCTTTCATAGCCACTGAAGAAGGTTGGCTGTACTCCAGAGGATATGCAGAGTTCTATTATTCTATACTATAATTTTATGATTCTGTACTCCAAAAGATATGCAGACTAGGACTGAAGCCCAAGAGGCTTGGCCAGCCCCACCTTTTGTTGATGTTCCATGGCTGCCTATGAATCAAATAGTCAGGGCTTTTTTTGTAGCAGGAACTCCTTTGCATATATTATAGACAGACTTCAAAAGGAAGGGTTACAGATAACATAAAGATGCAAATTGGGTTGAAGGTTCAAAGGCTACTCTCTAGTATCTGTTTTATGGCTAAGGAATGTTAACATCTCCATTCTCACACATTCTCTGCTAGCTGATAAGGCATGGATGTGTGAATCTGGGGGAGAGGCATTTTACACTGTTAATACAAGGTTATACTAAAGAAAGGCATGGATAGAATCAATACTCAGAAATAGCATGCTTGACAATGCCAAGGTACCCCACCGGTGGGATAGGGGCACCTTGCACTTCTTTTTGAGCCTGCCTGATTTGGGATGCCTCCAATGCACCCCAAACTTTCCTTCTGTAAGCAGCCAAGGAGAGAACTCCACTTCCATCATCAGAAATACGTTCCTGTTTTTTTTCCCCAATTAAGATTTTTGTTTCCCACGTAGAATAGGAAATATAGCAGCAAACAAATCTCATGTAACCCTACAACTCACCCTCCCTTGCTCCCTGTTCTCTGACACAGCTCATCAATGAGAGAAGATAAAAGGAGAAAAGAGATTTAACTGCACACATAGGCAGCTAAGAGCAGGAACTTGGGTTAGCCATAGCTCTGGCAGAGGTTGTCCTTGAAAGGGCAGCTTCTGGGAGAGCTCTCTCAGTCCCACCCACCTCACAGGGTGTCTGTTGGGGAAGAAGATATAGGAGATTGTAAGCCGCTCTGAGTCTCTGATTCAGAGAGAAGGGCGGGGTATAAATCTGCAGTCTTCTTCTTCTTCATGAAGGGCCAGGACTCTTGAATCGCCATCATTTGATTATACATAATAATATAATAATAATAATAATAATAATAAATTTTATTTGTACCCCGCCCTCCCCCGCCGAAGCAGGCTCAGGGCGGCTAACAATACGGTGACCAATGGTGCACCAACAATAAAACAGTTACACTAGGAACATTAAATTAACATTAAACTAACCTTAAAAGCCTGAATTAAAACAATTAACTAAAACATTTTATGACGCTATCCTTGACACTCTTCTAGTTGATGCTGATGGCGGATTTTCAGTTATTCATAAGCTAATTTAAAAAGGGTGGTCTTGCAGGCCCTGCGGAACTGATCAAGGTTCCGCAGGGCCCGCACCTCCTCTGGGAGTTGGTTCCAGAGATGTGGGGCTGCGGCCGAGAAGGCCCGAGAGCGAGTATTCTGTAGTTTAATTTGTCTTGGCCCAGGGGTAGTCAGTCTGTTCTTTCCTACTGACCTCAGTGCTCTCTGGGGTTCATACGGGGAGAGACGGTCCCTCAGGTAGGCTGGTCCTCGGCCATATAGGGCTTTAAAGGTGATAACCAGCACTTTGTACTGGACCCGGTATACAATCGGTAACCAGTGCAGTTCGCGTAGCCCCGGCCGTACATGTTCCCATCTTGGGAGACCAAGTAACAGCCTGGCCGCCGCGTTCTGCACTAGCTGTAACTTCCGGGTCCGGCACAGAGGCAGCCCCATGTAGAGGGCGTTACAGTAGTCCAATCGTGAGGTGACCGTCGCATGGATCACCGTTGCTAGGTCCCGACGCTCCAGGAAAGGGGCCAACTGCTTTGCCCGCCTCAGATGGAAGAAAGCTGACTTGGCAGTGGCTGTTATCTGGGCCTCCATTGATAATGAAGGCTCCAGTAAAACACCCAGACTCTTCACCTGCTGCGCCGCCTTTAGCTGCACACCATCGAAGGTCGGGAGGGATATTTCCCTCCCTGGAGCGCCGCGACCCACACAGAGAACCTCTGTCTTTGCCGGATTCAGCTTCAGCCCACTCAGTCTAAGCCACGTTGCGATAGCCTGTAACGCCCGATCCAGGTCTTCCGGGGGGGAGGCGGGCCGGCCGTCCATTAGCAGATAGAGCTGGGTGTCATCCGCATATTGGTGGCAGCCCAGCCCAAACCTCCTGGCAATCTGGGCAAGGGGGCGCATATAGATGTTAAATAACATCGGGGAGAGGACTGCTCCCTGAGGCACCCCACAATCTAGTGTGCGCCTCTGGGATCGTTCACCCCCGATCGCCACCCTTTGTCCCCGACCCATGAGGAAAGAGGAGAGCCATTGTAAAGCAGACCCCTTAACCCCAATGTCGGCGAGGCGGTGGATCAGTAGCCGATGGTCGACCGTATCAAATGCAGCCGACAGATCTAATAACATCAGCACTGCTACACCGCCTCGATCCAGTTGCCGTTGGAGGTCATCTGCCAAGGCGACCAAGACCGTCTCCGTCCCGTGGCCCGGTCGGAAGCCAGACTGGCACGGGTCTAGGATAGAAGCGTCATCATACAGCCCTATTCATGCCGCAAAGTTTGGCAGTAATGGGCTCATCGTATGAATGTCCCCTGCTCTGAACACTCGTATTTCCTCCATCTGCAATTAAGATCACAACAGGGTTTTTTGAGCTTATTTACCACTTTTGCACCTGCGTGGTCCATCTTCATTAGACTATGCAGCTGAGGCCAGTAGTTTCTCTTGGCATTCACTCCAAAACCCATTACTTTAATCTCTTACTTGATCTTGCTGAAACTGTCCCTGATTGCTGAAATTAACTTGAGCTTTTTTTTTTGATAAATGAGAGCATGATTTACAGAACAATGCGACACCCAGAAGGGCCGCTGCTTCCTCCTTCACCACCCAAGAGGAGCACTTGTGAATATGGAGTAAGTGGAAGCAGTCAATTATGGGGCCAAGTGCCTTCATTGATGGTGGATTGGGGAGGAAAGGGAAGCCTAGGCAACATGCGGCCCTTCCCCCAGACCACAACTGCAATGGCCGGGAAGCTGGGTGAGAATAAGCATGCTAGAAAATAAGCAGACCAACTGAGAATTCTCAAAGAAAAACAAATCTGTTTCTGAGCATTCATATATAATTAGCAAGATCATAGAATCATAGAGTTGGAAGGGACCTCCAGGGTCATCTAATCCAACCCCCTGCACAATGCAGGAAACTCACAAGTACCTCCCCTTAAATTCACAGGATTCTCATTGCTGTCAGATGGCCATCTAGCCTCTGTTTAAAAACCTCCAAGGAAGGAGAGCCCACCACCTCCTGAGGAAGCCTGTTCCACTGAGAAATTGGTCTAACGGTCAGAAAGTTCCTCCTAATGTGGAGCCAGAAACTCATTTGATTTAATTTCAACCCACTGGTTCTGGCCCTACCTTCTGGGGCCACAGAAAACAATTCCACACCATCCTCTATATGACAGCCCTTCAAGTACTTGAAGATGGTGATCATATCACCTCTCAGCTTCTTAAAACATGCCCAAAACTGAACACAATACTCCAGGTGAGGTCTTACCAGAGCAGAGTAAAATGATACCATTGCTTCACGTGATCTGGACATTATACTTTGGTTGATACAGCCCAAAATTGCATTTGTCTTGTATCACACATTTAGCTGTACATGCTTTGAATGTAACATGAGAATCACTCAATGCACATATAAAGCAAAGACAAGTGTACACAGGTTGTACAGACTGTTGCTGTTAAGTTTGCTCCTACTTGAGAGCCAGTTTGGTGTAGTGGTTAAGTGTGCGGACTCTTATCTGGGAGAACCGGATTTGATTCCCTCTCCTCCACTTGCACTTGCTGGAATGTCTTTGGGTCAGCCATAGTTCTCACAGAGGTTGTCCTTGAAAGGGCAGCTGCTGCGAGAGCCCTCTCAGCCCCACCCACCTCACAGGGTATCTGTTGGGGGAGAAGATATAGAAGATTGTAAGCCGCTCTGAGTCTCGGATTTAGAGAGAAGGGCGGGGTATAAATCTGCAGTCTTCTTCTTCTTCATGATTGCTGCATCATTTAACGTGTCATATTTAAATATGTATGCTTTGTCTCAGCATTATTCCAGCTCTGTATCAAATTTCTGCAATGCAAACCCCATTGCATCGTTTATTGGACGTCCCAGCCATCAATTGTATTGATTTGCACTGTGCAATCTACCTGGAGTCTTAGTGAGAAAGGCAGATTGTAAATAATGTAAAAATAAATAAGTAGATGTGTTCACCGTAAATGTCAGACAGCTTCATGTGTTTAGCGGCAAGCAGGCATGTGCAAACAGGTCTCAGACATAACAATGGAAATAACATCTCAGGCCCAGTTTGTAGCTTTTCTATCCTGTGAGAAGAGTTTGAACACAAAGAAAAAAAAATCTTTTTAGCACTGAGGAATTCCTGCAGCAAAGATTTGTCAAACACTTTACTTGGTCCAACTTCATAGGTGACAGAGGAACATTTTGTTTGGTGTGTGTGTTTTTCCAGATATTTTTCTTTATTACCCATGATATTTCGGCCCCTTCCCAGCCGAGCAGTCCATCGACTGCTGAGGCTGGGGGCCGCCCATTGCCTCCCCGCGCGGATCCGAGGCAATGGATCATCTCAGGAGGGAGGGGGTGATGGGCAGCCTTTATAGGCTGCCCACGCCCCCTGGCACGCAGTTGAAAATCGCTCTCGGCCGGATCAGTCACCTGCAGGCTGGCTGAGGGCCGTTGAGAGCGAGCGTGGCCGTGGTCAGCGTGCTTTGCACGCTTCGGAGCAGCGGCGGTCTGTGGGACGTCAGAAGAGCGGCGGCAGCCTGTCTGGGCGACGGGAGCCGTTCGTCGTCGTGAACCTGCTTGCGGCGCGGTCTGTTTCGTTTACGGCTTCCGCGGGGCGGTGGGAGTCCCTGGCTAGGCCTTCCTTCGCCCCCCCCCCTTTTTCCTTACCCCTTGCAGCGAACCAGCAGTCCTCGTTGGGCGGCTTTTGCAGCGCGAAGCGCTCCGAGCACAGGACTTACGATCAGCTGTTTGGCGGTGGCGTCGGGGAGGCGTCGGGCGCCTTAAGGGGCCAGTTGTTGCATTGCTCACCCCCCCCCCCCCTCGCCATTCGTTCTGCAGGGCCTTTAGCAGGCCTGGTAAGGGTGGGAATTTAGGCCTCTACTGGGGCCTGGTGCTTGCTCCCTCCCCTCCTTTGGCCTTCATACTCCCCTGTGCTCGTCTTCTTCAGGGTAGTTAAAAAAAAAAAAAAAAAAAAAAAGAAAGAGAGAAAAGATAAGAAGTAAACATGGGTCCCAAGAAAGGACAGGGTAATAAAAAAGGCAAACAACCGGCTAAGCGACCTCCCAAGAGACCACCCCCAGAGTTGCCCCCGCAGGAGGAAGGGGATGAGGCTCAAACACGGCAGGCCATTATGGCTCAATTGGCAGCCCTGGAGGAAGCTAGGGGTGTGGTGGGCCCTGCTAGGAGGGCCACCGGTTTGTTAGGGTCCAGTCGAGCTGCCACCATCTCTTTCCAGAAGGAGGTGCTGGCTCGCCTTTCTGTGTTGCAGGGAGCTGATGGAGGTGGGGGCGCGTCGAAGGAAGGAGTGCCCCAGGAAGAGGAGCAGATTGAGGAGCCCGAGGCGGTGGTGGTTGTGCCGCCTGCGGGGGATGGTAAGTTGCCCGTGACACAGCAGGGAACGGTATGGCCTTGGGGCCCATGGGGGCCCAATGTATCTTCTGCTTCCAGGTCTGGAGGAGGAGCCCAGGGGGTAGGGGCCAATTATTCGTGGGCCGGGTCACTTCTAGGTAGACATGCGGTCCCCAGTGCTCTGCCGCTGGCGAGCACCTCTACGGCAGCGCCCACGCCTGGTGGCTCTGGTTTTCCATGGGGCACGGCGTTTGGGAGCGATGGTTACGGAGGTAGTGCCGGGTTAGGCGGCCAGGGTCCGTCAGTGTGTGTGCCCCCGTGGGGATGGCAGCAAGCCGCGTCCGCGGCTTTACCGTGGTCCGGGCAGCATGGTACAATCTGGGGTTTCCCACCCCACCCACCTGTTCCGTACGGTTCTTTGGACTTCCATGCTGTTCCTTTTGGGGACCCTGCCATGCCCCTGGGTGACCATCTCACAGCAGCAACTAGAGAAAAAATTCTGAAAGGAGAATACGTGGATGTATTCAGCCTATTATATAGAGAACTTGAGAAAAAATCAAAGGACGAGCTTGACGAGAAGGATAAGGAGAAGCTCAAGCGTCGTAAAGTTGACCGAACGTGGGCTAATTGGCTCCCCGGTTTTCTTATTTATGCGGGCGTCATTGCTAGGGCCCAGCCATGGAGAGCCTCCCCATTGTTCCAGTATTGTGATATAATATACCGGGCGTATAATGACTTTGCTGGTGGGGCGTGGCTCCAGTATGATGAGCAGTTCCGCATGCGTGCGGCAGTTAATCCGTTCCTTCAGTGGAATCAGATTAACCAGCAGCTTTGGCTGCAGCTCATGGCGCCCGCAAAACCAAATGTTGGGGAGCGTTCTGACAGTGGGCACTTAGTGCAAAAGACAACTGGAACGACCATCTCTGGCGCCCGTGCTTCCGAGGGGCCGTCGGTTCAGCCACGGCTACTTTGCTGGGAGTTCACCTCCCAAGGTTCATGCTCCAGGAAGGCCTGTAAATATAAGCATGAGTGCCCGATTTGCGCAGGCCCTCATGCCTCCACGGCATGCACCAGATCAAAGCAGAGGTGGTCTAATGAGCGGTCAGGCAATGGTACCGGTCAACACCCTCCAAAGGGGCCCCAGCCCCATACGTCGGAGGGTTCTTAAGCAGTAGTCGGAATGAGTTGGTTTTAATTTCCCGCCGCGCTGGGGAAGCCCCACTTGACACAGCACCTATTTTGGTCATCACTAGCCGTGCCTTGTAACATTTGGGCCTCGGCAGTCATAATTTTGGTATTCATTCCTTAGAATCAGAGCGGCTTACTCACCCACAGCGCTTGGGTATGGGGGATATGATATCCGGCGGGTCGGGAGGTGGAAACTGGTGCCATCGTGTTTATGTTAGGCCTTTGAGGTCTTAAAGCAGGTTTTCTACTCCCTTAGTTGCAGGGAGCCTTTTGCTGTTCGTGCCAGGTGTTTTATTGTTTCCAGTTCTAATAGTTTTCTCTTTTAGGGGCCGTGGCTAGCGATGAGTGGATCCTTACATGCGGCCACAGCTTGTCTTTTGGGCGGCACGCCAGGCCCGTCGGACACCGATTGGTTCACAAGTGGGCCTGAGCGACCGAGCGGGGATCACCTGGCGAGGCCGCCGTGGATTGAGGTGGCCTGGGTTCCTGCCTAGGCTGTTTAGGGAGCTGGCTGACCCTCCACCACAGATTATTGTAATTCAGCTGGATGGGAACGATTTGGGTCCGACCGATGGCAAGGCCCTTTCGAGTCTGGCCCGGTCGGACCTGGCTTTGATCAAGAAACGGTGGCCGGGCGTCCTTGTCCTGGGGTTGGCCATGTTGCCGGGCCGAGTTTAGCGGACGGCACGGGACCCTGAAGGTTGGAGCGCTCTGCATGCAAGCCAACCGTGCATGGGCATGGCCCTGTGTGTGGGCTTGGGATTACGTCTCTTTCCTTCGATTTCATCCTATAGGCCAGAATTATATTGGGAGTTGGGGTGCATTTGTTAGAAAAGGGCAACGAGGTCTTAACTGACTTGCGGCAAGGGCTGGGCCGTGGTTATAGTTTGGGGGTACAGCGGCCTAAGCAGAGGCTTGGCGCTGTCCTTGGCAGTTTGTGGTTGGCATTATGTTTTGGGGATTGGTGAGCTCCCGTAGCATCGCGCCATTTGGTGCATGACTTCCTGGGGAACCGCAAGCTGTACGGCCCAAGGTTGGCTCCAGGGAGTCTGTTGGATCCCGGCACGCGGTGAGCGTCCGCATCCCAGGCTGCAGCCTGTGGGGATGGCGGAGCTACGGTGAGCGGTGATCAAGTTGCCGGGCCGGCCGGGTCTGAGCCGTTTGGTTGGCTCACACCCGGGGCTCAGGGGGCTCGCCCAGTTCCAGGTCAAGGAGGTGGTCGGGATGACCCCTGGCTTGTCCTGTCCCCATGTTTTGCCCTTGCCGTTAAGTTAATAAAGTGGCCCTTTTAACCCAACTTGTTGTCTGCCTCGTTATTCCGCCTGGGGGGGCAATTCGGCCCCTTCCCAGCCGAGCAGTCCATCGACTGCTGAGGCTGGGGGCCGCCCATTGCCTCCCCGCGCGGATCCGAGGCAATGGATCATCTCAGGAGGGAGGGGGTGATGGGCAGCCTTTATAGGCTGCCCACGCCCCCTGGCACGCAGTTGAAAATCGCTCTCGGCCCGCCCGCCCGCCCTTCATGCAGTTCAGGCAGAGGCTGGTCGCCTGTTTTGGGGGCCGGGTAGGAATTTTTCGCACTCGGATGATTGGCCTTGTCCGGGGGTGTTTTTGCCTACCCTGTACTGATGATGTTTGGTGTTGGCAATTAGAGTGGCGGTGCCGTTATATAGGTTGGTCACTGGCAGTTTGTGGTTGGCATTATGTTTTGGGGATTGGTGAGCTCCCGTAGCATCGCGCCATTTGGTGCATGACTTCCTGGGGAACCGCAAGCTGTACGGCCCAAGGTTGGCTCCAGGGAGTCTGTTGGATCCCGGCACGCGGTGAGCGTCCGCATCCCAGGCTGCAGCCTGTGGGGATGGCGGAGCTACGGTGAGCGGTGATCAAGTTGCCGGGCCGGCCGGGTCTGAGCCGTTTGGTTGGCTCACACCCGGGGCTCAGGGGGCTCGCCCAGTTCCAGGTCAAGGAGGTGGTCGGGATGACCCCTGGCTTGTCCTGTCCCCATGTTTTGCCCTTGCCGTTAAGTTAATAAAGTGGCCCTTTTAACCCAACTTGTTGTCTGCCTCGTTATTCCGCCTGGGGGGGCAATTATGACTTGACAACTCAATTTATGGCTGGTCTTTCCAGCTACTCCACTCGCAACTGTGTCCACCTCATTTTGCTTTATGGTCTGCATAGGGGAGGGGAGGGGAGAGGAGCGAGTATCCCATTGGGTGGAGACCACTGTGCACTATTTTCTGTGTAAGTAAAAAAATAAAATAAAGACTAATCTTATTTTGAGCCTGGAAGGCTAGCCGGGCTGGAAACAGAAGATGAAATCTGAAACCAAATACTGATGTCACAAGGAGATAAATGGCCAGAAGTAAAGACATTTTGAGTATGGAGAAATGGATTTTTCTCTATTCTATTCCCTCTGCCCTGCATATCACTCTTCCTGAATTTCATTTTAACTAGAATTCTTTTTAAAAATAATTCCAGGATCGCAGCATGTATAACTTGTTACAGTTTCATATTGCCTCCATTCATCTACGGGTTCCACCTCGTTATGTTTCTGTGGGGCATGCATGCACTCACCTGTGTTGAAGAAACACTGCAAAAACGGGATCTCGAATGGTCTTCGATAATGATTGCACCCGAAATTCTTTTTTTTTTTTAAATTTTTAAATAGATGCGAAAGCAAACTTGGCGTGATGGTATATATCAGGGATGGCCAAACTTGCTTAATGTAAGAGCAACATAGACGAAACATCAGGTATTTGAGAGCTGCAAGACATGGATGTGAGATGTTTGAAAGCTGCAAGACAGGAAGGAAGGAAGGAAGGAAGGAAGGAAGGAAGGAAGGAAGGAAGGAAGGAAGGAAGGAAGGAAGGAAGGAAGGAAGGAAGGAAGGAAGGAAGGAAGGAAGGAAGGAAGGCAGACTTGGAGAAGTGATTTAAGTACACAAATGCCTTATCCAAGCTGGTTGACAGGACAGTGGGGGCTTTGAGAGCCACACAATATGTGTAGAAGAGTGACATGTGACTCCCAAGCCACAGTTTAGCCACCACTGGTGTATATGGTTCTATCAAGAGCCTTTTCCTGAAGTGTTGTTCCACCAATGTGCAGAAATACAGGTATAGTTCAGTAAAACACTGTACAAAAAGAATCCGGATACGACCTTGCGCACAATCATATCAAGATTGCCTTCTGTTATAGTGCTTTATCAGTGCTTGCATGCACATTGTAATGAACAGCAGGGGAAATAGATGAATAAAGTAAAGTAAATGAAAAGAATGGCAGGTTTTTCATGCCCAACGCTCTGTAGAATATTCAGATTTTTTAAAAAAGGAACAATAGGTGTATTGCTAAGGCACTGGCTCCCTTTTGGAAATAATATCAGGTAACTTCAAAATCTGGAGATGGGAAACTGGGAATACCTCTAATAATGAAAACCTTTCATTTCTACATGAGTTGCTCAAAAGTTCTTACAGCTTTTCTGCCATATCGTGTGCCGGTCATCTGCCTTACTGAAGCATATTGTACCAAATGAAACTTCCGAACCATCTTCAAAGGCACTGCAGTAATCTCTCCTGGATGTGGTCAGAGCATACAGTCACTCTGCCCTGACCTTTGGTCTGACCCAACAAGGCTCTTCATTTGTTCACAATTGACTACCTTAGGGCAGGGGTTGGTGGAAAATGCTGCCAAGTTGCAGGTGACTTATGGTGACTCTGCAGGGTTTCCAAAGGAAGAGTTAAGCAAAGGTAGCTTTCCGTTGCCAACCTAACAGTTTGCCATTGACTACCTAACAGCTTGGTGGGAGTCAGTTTGGTGTAGTGGTTAAGTGCATGGACTCTTATCTGGGAGAACCAGGTTTGATTCCCCACTCTTCCACATGCATCTGCTGGTATGACTTTGGGTCAGTCACAACTCTCGCAGAGCTGTTCTCTCCAGAGCAGTTCTCTCAGAGCTCTCCCAGCCCCACCCACCTCGCAGGGTGCCAGTTGTGGGGAAGGGAAGGGAAAGGAGATTGTAAACTGCTCTGAGACTACTTTGGGTAGTGAAAGGCAGGGTACAAATCTAATCTCTTATTTTTCTTCTTCTACCTCTGAGTAGCAGCTCTGGAATTCCTTGGGGGTCTCCCATCCAGCTACTGATCAGGGCTGACCCTACTTAGATTATGAGATTTTGACTGGATTGGAAAGATAGGCTAGCCAAATTTTTCTGGGCATGTAAATGTTTGTTTCCTTGCTTCCTTGCTTTATTTATATCCCACTTTTCTCCCCAATGGGAACCCAAAGTGGCTTACATTGTTCCCCCTCTCCTCTGTGCTATCCTCACAACAATCCTGTAAGGGAGGTGAGACTGAGATTGTGTGACTGGCCCAAGGTTCACCCAGAAAGCTTCCACAGCAGAGTGGGAATTCGAACTTGGGTCTTTCAGATCTTAGTCCAACTTGGCAACTACTACAGAATGCTGACTTTATTTTCAAAACTCCCATAAGCAGTGTTCCCTCTAAGCTGTGGAGTCTTGTGAGCAAAACTTCTACTTTGTGAGCTACTGGAATAAAGTTGTGAGCTACTGGCAATAAAATTGAGAGCTGTTGCATGAATTGCTTTGCTCTGGGGCCATTTTTCCTGAGCTAAGACAAAAATGTGTGAGCCAGAGGCTAAAATTTTTTACGCTAGTTCACACTCACTCAGCTTTGAGGGAACACTTGCCCATAAGGTGAATAACATATGGAAAAGGGGGCACTAGCCACTGACTACAAGAGCCAGTTTAGTGAAATAATTAAGAGTGGCAGACACAAATCTGGAGAACGGGGTTGGATTCCTCACTCACTTCTCCACATAAAGACAGCTGGGTGATCTTGGCTCAGTCCCAATTCTCTCAGAGCTCTCTCAGCCCCACCTACCTCACAGGGTGTCTGTTGTGGGGAGAAGGGAAGGTGATTGTAAGCTGCTCTGAGACTCCTTCAGGTAGTGAAGAATTGAATATAAACCCAACTCCTCCTCTTCCTCTTTCTAGAGAATGTTGTGGTTTTACCCTGAGGCCTGTATGACGATTGGGGAGAATTGTTTTTTCACCAGTCACAGTTGTTGGGAAGTCTTTGCATTTACTTCAGTGGGTTTTGAATCAGAACTCAGGAATGCGGCAGATAAAAAGACTGTCATTCAAGGAGATTTCAGCCCCCCCCCCCCCCTATATTTCAAGGTTTTTCTCCCGATCACATTTTTGTATTTAATTGTATTCCATATCCTTCTTGTGCTGAAGTGTGTTCTGAAGACCTGACTTCAATTTACAGAATAATAACATCTTGAGATGCATCGAAGCTTTTAAGCTTAAATGCCAGGAGGGAGAGGGGGTGGGGGGAACAACTGGAAAGATAGGCAGTCTTCCTGGGATCTCCTTCCACAGACCTTCAGGGAGGTTGTTGGTGTAGCTTTAACTCTGTTGTGTTGCCAAAGCGAAGGACATTTAAAAAAAAAAAACCCACAGTAGCACAGCAACCAGACTTGAGTTGTGTGGGGAAATGCAGCATGGTTTAGAAGTCTGGTTTCAGATGGAGAATTTGAGTTCTGTTTAAGAACATAAGAGAAGCCATGTTGGATCAGGCCAATGGCCCATCCAGTCCAACACTCTGTGTCACACAGTGGCCAATATATGTGTGTGTGTATATATATACACACACAAACATATACATACATACATATACACACATGCATACACACACATATATATACCATGGCTAATAGCCACTGATGGACCTCTGCTCCATATTTTTATCCAGTCCCCTACAAGCTGGCTATGCTTGTAGCCGCCACCACCTCCTGTGACAGTGAATTCCACATGTTAATCACCCTTTGGGTGAAGAATTGCTTCCTTTTATCCATTTTAACCTGACTGCTCAGCAATTTCATTGAATGCCCACGAGTTCTTGTATTGTGAGAAAGGGAGAAAAGTATTTCTTTCTCTACTTTCTCCATCCCATGCATAATCTTGTAAACCTCTATCATGTCACTCTGCAGTCGACGTTTCTCCAAGCTAAAGAGCCCCAAGCGTTTTAACCTTTCTTCATAGGGGAAGTGTTCCAACCCTTTAATCATTCTAGTTGCCCTTTTCTGCACTTTTTCCAATGCTATAATATCCTTTTTGAGGTGCGATGACCAGAATTGTACACAGTATTCCAAATGAGACTGCACCATTGATTTATACAGGGACATTATGATACTGGCTGATTTGTTTTCAATTCTCTTCCTAATAATTCCCAGCATGGCGTTGGCCTTTTTTATTGCAATCGCACACTGTCTTGACATTTTCAGTGAGTTATCTACCACGACCCCAAATTTCTCTCTTGGTCGGTCTCTGCCAGTTCACACCCCATCAACTTGTATTTGTAGCTGGGATTCTTGGCCCCAATGTGCATTACTTTGCACTTGGCCACATTGAACCTCATCTGCCACGTTGACGCCCACTCACCCAGCCTCAACAGATCCCTTTGGAGTGCCTCACAATCCTCTCTGGTTCTCACCACCCTGAACAATTTAGTGTCATCTGCAAACTTGGCCACTTCACTGCTTACTCCCAACTCCAGATCATTAATGAACAAGTTAAAGAGCATGGGACCCAGTACTGAGCCCTGCGGCACTCCACTGCTTACCGTCTTCCACTGCGAAGACTGCCCATTTATACTCACTCTCTGCTTCCTATTAATTAGCCAGTTTTTGATTCACAAGAGGACCTGTCCTTTTACTCCATGACTCTCGAGCTTAGTAAGGAGCCTTTGATGAGGAACTTTATCAAAAGCTTTCAGGAAGTCAAGGTAAACAACATCTATTGGGTCCCCTTTGTCCACATGTTTGTTCACCCCCTCAAAGAACTGTAACAGGTTAGTGAGGCAAGATCTTCCCTTACAAAACCCATGCTGAGTCTTCCTCAATAACTTGTGTTCATCGATGTGCCTACTCATTCTGTCCTTGAAGTCAGACTGACTGGCCTGTAATTTCCCGGATCTCCTCTGGAACCTTTTTTAAAGATGGGGGTGACATTTGCTACCTTCCAGTCCTCAGGAACGGAGGCAGATTTCAATGAAAGATTACATATTTTTGTCAGGAGATCCACAAGTTCAACTTTGAGTTCTTTCAGAACTCTTGGGTGTATGCCATCTGGACCTGGTGATTTATTAGTTTTTAATTCGTCAATCAGTTGTAGGACCTCTTCTCTTGTCACCTCAATTTGACTCAGGTCTTTCAACACCCCTTCCAAAATTAGTGGTTCTGGAGCCGGCAAACACTTCTCATCTTCCACAGTGAAGACGGAGGCAAAAAATGCATTCAGTTTCTCAGCCATTTCCCTAACCTACTTCAGCAATCCTTTTACCCCTCAGCTTAGAGGGAACATTGGTAGGGATGTGCACATGAGTGCATAAACACCCCTGGGTCATCAATCACCACTTGTGTGTCTATTATTTACAGTTTACAGACATCTCTCTCAGTCTCTCAAGGGAGTTTCTCAAGACTGTTTCCTTATGGAAACCTCCAAAAACCTTTAAAAAACAATTTCCCCATGCTGAACTACATATCCCAGCAGCCTCCTCCAGTGATCCAATTGGCCACCAGCTGCCGCCATCTCGCCAGGAGTTTGAAGCATTGCTTCCCATAAATGCTCAGAAGACAAATGATGAAGAAAGTTGCCTGACCGCCCTCTACTTGGTTGCCACACAGCAGTAATCTGATTGATTGGCCATGGAGTGAGGGCACACTGAAGCAGGGTATGGTGGAATGTCTGATCAGAACCCTACAACCCCCCCTCCTGAATTAATTAGAGGTAGGGCCAGATTGCACTAACTCTGTTGTCTGACTGCAGCCCAAGTCTTTCAATTCCCATTCAAATCCCTCAGGGGCTTTGGTTGAGCAGGTACCTCTAAATCCTTTAAGCCACCCCCCCCCCGCCCCATCCCTCAGGTGTCTTGGCTGAACTTATTGATCTTTTCGCTTCCCTCAAAATCCCTCAGATACTTCAGCTAAGCAGGATCTTCCAAATCTCTCCTGAAATTCACTGGCAACTCCATCAGGGATGAACTTCTCCACACACCCCAAGAAAGTGTACTAAGCTTGCCTCAACAGCCATACTGTTTCCTTTACATTCCTTGAGTGTTTCATGTGAGCATCAGTCTTCAAACTCACCTCACAGTTTGGCTCATTGGTGCCTTGCGAAACATAGGGACCTTGTACTGTGGAACATGTTTTCTGTACACCACTAGGGTTGCCAATCCCCAGTTGGGGGCAGGGGATCCCCCGGTTTGGAGGCCCTCCCCCCACTTCAGGGTCATCAGAAAACAAGGGGGGGGAGGGAAATATCTGCTGGGCACTCCATTATTCCCTATGGCGATAGAGTCTCATAGGGTATAATGGAGAATTGATCTGTGGGTATCTGGGACTCCAGAGGGGCTGCTTTTTGAGGTAGAGGCACCACAATTTCAGCATAATATCTGGTGCCTCTCCTCAAAATACTCCCCAAGTTTCAAAAAATTTGGATCAGGGGGTCCAATTCTTTGAGCCCACAAATAAAGTGCCCCTATCCTCCATTATTTCCTACTGGAGGAAGGCATTTAAAAGAAGCATGGTGCTTTAAAATGTGATTGCCGGAACTCCTTTTGGCATTCAATCGTGCTTGTCGCACCCTGGCTCCACCCCCAAAGTCCCCAGATATTTCCTGAGTCGGACTTGGCGACCCTATAAACCACCCTACTGCTCTTCTCATTTTCATGGACTTGTAGGATATGACGGCGGTGGTTGACTGGCTGTTCTTCTGTTCCGTCTGTATCCAGCAAAGCCAAAGCTTTTCCATCTCTGCTCAAAAAATGCGTACAAAAGATGAGATTAGGACCGGGGAGTAGCGGAGGCGATATTTTCTGTCTTCCTCCGATAAAGCTCAAGGAATGCTGATCTTTAGAGGCTTCTGCTTATTACACCGAGTTCTGTTTGACTTGTGCCGGAGCTGTTAAAGCACAGCTAACATCAGAAGGGAGACGGCAAACAGTTCCTAGCTGAATATCAGCTGAAGCCCAAGTCCAATTTATTCAGGGTTTTTTTTTTTTTTAAAAGCAAGCAAAACACTCTTTTGCCCCCTAGACAGTCTATTTATGAAACTTACCTCAGATCTTGCTATTTGTTTTTAGTGTTGATTTCTGTCCCCAACCCCATCCCCACGACCCCTTTATTCCCCTCTCCCCTGCACCCTGCAGTTCATACCTTCAGCCCTCTCACTTTGAAGCAGTGGCATAAAAGTAAGTCCTCTGGAGGAAAGGGACTTGAGGACTGTGAGCTTGTGGTTTTTGTTACAACACGTGCTTGGTAGTGATGCAGCCTTCCTTGTAAATAATATGCTTGGGAAGGAACCCAACTTATTTTCTCTTGAACTGAGCTCCCTTACTCTCCGATTCCTGACTTTTTTGCACTTTAGAAGGAGCGGTATTTTAACAGATTTCTGCCTACTTGGTAGACTTATGCATAGGCTTGCCAATCCCCAGGTAGGGAACAGGGGATCCCCTTGTTTGGAGGCCCTCCTCCACTTCAGGGTCATCAGACAGTGTGTGTGGGGGGGGGGGGAGGGAGGGAAATGTCTGCTGGGCACTCCATTATTCCCTATGGAGACTGATTCATAGGGCATAATGGAGAATTGATCCAGGGGTATCTGGGACTCTGGGGGGATGTTTTTTGAAGTAGAGGCACCAAATTTCCAGCATAGGATACAGTGTCTCTTCCCAAAATAACCTCCAAGCTTCAAAGAGATTGGACCAGGGGTCCAATTCCATGAGCCCAAAAGGAGGTGCCCCTATCCTTCAAATGGAGAGAAGGCATTTAAAAGGTGTGCGGTCCCTTTAAAACTGATTGCCAGATCTCCCTTTTCGGTTGTGCTTGTCCCAACCTTGCTGCTGGCCCCACCCCCAAAGTCCCCAGATATTTCTTGATTGGACTTGGCAATCCTACTTATGCATTTATTTCGTTATTAATTGCAATGGTGACAAAAAGTAGGTGTTCTATTTTTGTTCTAATGAATACTTTTAAAAAGCAAATCCCCCATCTATATAGCCTATAACAGGGGTGGCCAACAGTAGCTCTCCAGATGTTTTTTTGCCTACAACTCCCATGAGCCCCAGCCATTGGCCATGCTGACTGGCCATGCATTTCCCTAATAAGGACATCAGCTGTATTCCTTGAGGGAAAGGGGAAGAGAGAGCTCTGGGCTGCCTTGATTGGCTGCAAACTGTTGGACTGTGCAAGGCATTCCAATCCTGATCCTAGGGGAGGACTGAAATCTTCCCTCTAGAGACATTAACTGTTTTGGCTTGGCTCCCTCAAAATCCTTTTGAAGTTTTGCCTGAGGATGAACCCCGAAGTCCATCTGGAGTGATGTCCTATGCAAGATTTTTTCAACAGTTCTCCTTGAACAAGAGAATGTAGCATTCACCGCTATGATCTCACACACAAAAGCACTCTTCCCTGGTTCACGGTCAATAGGTCTCCACAAGGGCACCTCATCCACCTATCGGTTATCAGGACCTGAGAAACAGGCTTTGATCAGCAGTCATTGCTGTCAAAGAACATTTGAATTTCATCAGACCTGCCTGCATCAAGATCTTAGTGTCTGAGATGAAAGAAAATTCAAGTCCCAGGACACCTTTTAAGACAATAAAGTTTTATTCAAGGTATAAGCTTTTGTGTTCTTGCACACTTCTTCAGATACATTGATACACTTATTCAGATACACTTCCTAGATGTTCATCTAGGAAGAAGGTGAGCAGCAAATTAACATGCAACATAATGAAGATGCTTAACAGATGCAAGGGCCAAACAGGAATAATAAGCTTTCTTCATATGGTCACCATTTGTTTGGATTTAATTCCAGGGGAAAACATAAGGTGAATACAGACCAGTAATTTGGGCCAACTCAGAGATGTCTCTGAAATCAACCCAAAAAATCCTTCCACACACAAACATCTGCCGCATGTCCTTGTCCCGTACTCACCTCATCCTCTGCAGTGCGACTGAAAAAGCTACCACTTCCAAAGTGGTTGCAAATTTTGGAGCCGCACGCCAGTCGCCTGCTGGGCATCTGGAACTGGGAGGGCGCAAGCGAGGAACCTTGGCACTGTGCAACTGCCAAGCCGGCCCAAGTCACATCCATTTTTTAAGAATGCAAACTGTTCAGTGTGCATGAGTGCATGTGCGCATGAGCACACATATGCACATGCATGCACACTTATGCACATGTCTACTGAAAATGTATGGGGATGGTGCACAATGGCCGCCTGAATATTCCTATGTCGCCCACGGATGGGATGGGAATGACTTGCGGGGGAGCATGTGGAGGCTTCAGGATGGCTCTTTTTGAGCCATCCGAATTTAGGACACCTCCCATCCGCCCCAAAATGCTTGTCTGTTATCAGCCGTAGTGAAGCAAATAAATATATTAGACTTGGAGATTGATGGTACCCTTCCTAATTGTGGAATACTGAGAGTAATTAACTGAGACCCTATTGTTATACTCCATCCATCTCTTTTTAAGCATGGAGGCAACTAACGGCATCCTTTTCTTTAAGGCAGGGTGACTGGTTGTGCAATGTTGTGTCTCCTTTGTCACCAGACTAAAGAAATACATTCCATTCTACCATTCCAAATTTCATTGCATTCTACTATTCATTGAGTTATGTTACTCTCACTATCCTAATATACTACTCCAAATAAGAAAGGCAATAAAATGAAGAGGATATGTGGCCCTTTTTGATGAAAATACAGATGTAAGGACTGAGTGAGACTACCATAAGTAGTGAGATAAGAAACCAATATCCCAGTTAAGTCCTGGTTTTTGTTTGTTTGTTGCAAGTGCTGTAACAACTTGTAATTAAGAAGTTTCACTTTCAAGTCTGTTCCTGAAGTTCCTTTGCAATAAAACAGCTACTTTGAGGTTGAAATGTCCTTCAGGTATCACAGTCTTGTGGTTCTTAATGTTAGATTTGTGTCCATTCATCCTTTGGCATAGAGTTTGACCCATTTGCCCTGCGTAGAGAACCAAAGGGCATTGTTGGCATTTACAATATTATAAGATGAGCCAGTGAATGAGCCTGAGATGATGTAGTCGGTGTTGTTAGGTCCAGTGATCGTGTTGTCTGGGTGTATGTGGCAGCCAAGTTGGCATTTGGGTTTACTGCAAACTCTGGTACAGTCTCCATGTTCAAATTAGATGTTGTATTATTGTGGGTGAGGGTGACATTTATTTCCTTCATCATGTTTCCCTCCCCAAAATTAAACCCAGACAAATGGTAACCATATAAACTAAACTTGTTGTTGTGCCTGCTTTGGTCCTTGCACCTGCCAAACACATTTTATTATGCTCAGGCTAATTTGCTGCTCCCCCTCTACCTACATGTAGGGACTGGTACCTGAAGAAGTGTACATGCACATGAAAGCTTATATCTTGAATAAAACTTTGATATTAAAGTTGCCATGGACTCGGGTTTTGTTCTATTGCTTCAGACCAGCACCTGAATCTACTGACTGAGATTGCTGAAGGAGGAATTTTTGCAACATTATAAAGAAATAGCAAGTACTAATGACAGGTGGGAAGTGTAGGTGTTTTGCTTTTTTAAGAAATGAGGGAGGAAAAAGCATTTGCAGCAGCGGAGCAGAAATCTCAATTACGTTTTTTTCAATTTTTCTCTCCATAAAACAGGATAATCCTAGCCCCCGAACATATGTCAGAAAAAACAACAGTTAGTTCATGGACATAAGAACATAAGAGAAGCCATGTTGGATCAGGCCAATGGCCCATCCAGTCCAACACTCTGTGTCACACAGTAGCCAATATATGTGTGTGTGTACATACATACACATATACATACACACACATATATACTGTGGCTAATAGCCAATGATGCATCTTCTCCATATTTTTATCCAATCACCTCTTGAAGCTGGCTATGCTTGTAGCCGCCACCACCTCCTGTGGCAGTGAATTCCACATGCTAATCACCCTTTGGGTGGAGAAGTACTTCCTTGTATCCGTTTAAACCTGACTGCTCAGCAATTTCATCGAATGCCCACGAGTTCTTGTACTGTGAGAAAGGGAGAAAAGGACTTCTTTCTCTACTTTCTCTATCCCATGCATCATCTTGTAAACCTCTATCATGTCACCCTGCAGTCGACGTTTCTCCAAGCTAAAGAGCCCCAAGCTAAAGAACCTTTTTGAGGAGCGATGACCAGAATTGTACACAGTATTCCAAATGAGACCACACCATTGATTTATACAGGGGCATTATGATACTGGCTGATTTGTTTTCAGTTCCCTTCCTAATAATTCCTAGCATGGCGTTGGCCCTTTTTATTGCAATCGCACACTGTCTTGACATTTTCAGTGAGTTATCTACAATTCATATACTGGAAGAGGAAGGGGAAATTTTTACTTTTTTGGTCCTCCACTTACATCAGCTGTATTTTACAAACAGAAGTTATATTTAAAAGTGGGCGATAGAAGTAAAAAAAAAAATCGGAAAAAAATGGCCCAAAAGTCCAAAGGAAGATGATTGATGCCATCAGAGACCTTAGCCATTGTATTCAATTAGAGGAGGGTTGTATGTTTCATGCATAGGTCTGAACTGATAATGGGATATACCCAAACTCAGGGGTATCTTTTCACAGTATGCATTTCCTGATCATGTTGCAGCACAGCTATGCGAAATGTAATTTTTTTTTAAAAAAAATCATAGCCAGGACCAGTGTTCCCGCTAAGCTGAGTTAGCGTGAGCTAGCTCACAGATTTTTAGCCTCCAGCTCACACATTTTTGTCTTAGCTCAGGAAGGATGACCTCAGAGTACACTAATTTATGCAGGAGCTCACAGCTTTAATGCCAGGAGCTCACAATTTTTATTTCAGTAGCTCACAAAGTAAGAATTTTTGCTCACAAGGCTCTGCAGCTTAGAGGGAACACTGACCACGACTACCAGGCTGGAAAATTCCTGGAGATTTGGTAGTGCAGCCTGAGGAGGAACCTCAGCTGGATAGAATGCCAAAGTGACCACCCTTCAAAGATGCCATTTTCTCCAGTGGAACTGATCTCCATAGTCTGAGAACCAGTTGTAGTTCCAAGAGATCTCCAAGCCTCACCTCAAGCTGAAAGCGACAGAGGGAGGGGGAAATCACTAGTTAGCCCCCCTTCCATCATGCCTGGATCCAAGATCAGCTGAGGGCTTTGTCCCTCCTTCAGCGACCATAGAATGATAGAATCACAGGATTGGAAGAAGAAGAAGAAGAAGAAGAAGATATTGGATTTATATCCTGCCCTCCACTCCGAAGAGTCTCAGAGCGGCTCACAATCTCCTTTACCTTCCTCCCCCACAACAGACACCCTGTGAGGTGGGTGGGGCTGGAGAGGGCTCTCACAGCAGCTGCCCTTTCAAGGACAACCTCTGCCAAGAGCTATGGCTGACCCAAGGCCATTCCAGCAGGTGCAAATGGAGGAGTGGGGAATCAAACCCGGTTCTCCCAGATAAGAGTCCGCACACTTAACCACTACACCAAACTGGCTCACCAAACTGGAAGGGGCCATGCAGACTATCTAGTCCAGGGGTGTTGAACTCACGAGGGCCAGAATTGACATAAATGAGACTTTGTCAGGCCGGGCCACGTGTGTCATAAAATGTAATGCCAGTTAGAAGAAGAAGATGATATTGGATTTATATCCCACCCTATACTCTGAATCTCAGGCTGCTAACAGACGGGCACTTTGGGTCGACTCAGAGACGCCTCTGAGATCGACCCCAAAAAACCTCTCCAGATGGCAACATTTGCTATGCGCCCCTGTCCCGTACTCACCCTGTCCCCTAGGCTGATCCACCTGACTCAAAAAGGCACCACTTCAAAAGTGGTGGACACTTCCTAGCAGACATTTCCCATAGGGTATATTGGAGAATTGGTCCACGGGTATCTGGGACTCTAAGGGACTGTTTTTTGAAGTAGAGGCACCAAATTTTCAACATAACATTCAGTGCCCCTCCCCAAAGTACTCTCCAAGTTTCAAAAGGATTGGACCAAGGGGTCCAATGTTATGAACCCCCGAAAAGGTTCCCCTATCCTTCATTATTTTCAATGTAGGGAAGGCATTTAAAAGGTGTGCAGTGCCTTTAAATGTCATGGCCAGAACTCCCTTTGGAATTCCATTATGCTTGTCACACCTGGCTCCTGGCTCCACCCCCAAAGTCCCCAGATATTTCTTGAATTGGACTTGGCAACCCTAGACTGGTAGAATTTGTTTTAAAAGACACAACTTTCCCAGATGAACAATCTCTAGGAATTGTGGCTGGTTTAATTGACTGTTTAAACAACCGCCTGTTGAGCAGAGCAGTGACACAGAAAGGAGGGGGAGAATCGAACTCAGTTGGGCTGTGCGGGAATGCTCATACTCAAAAGCCGATTGCGTTCTTTGGAAGCAAAGGTGGCCTGCTGAACTGTGGTGAAGGGGTTGACAAATAGGCGGCTTGTGCTTGAAACATCAACTCCCTGTTTGCAAATGGAAAGGAGATGTGAGTGTGGGCATCCCTATTAGTTATTCCAATTGTGCACAGCATTGACAGCCTCACAAAAAGCCTCATCAGCTACAGCTGTCTGAATAGGTTTGCCGACCTCCAGGTGGGGCCTGGAGATCTTCTGCATTTACAACTGAGCTCCACATTACAACCATGGAGAAAATGGCTGCTTGTTATACCTCGCTTAGGTCCTTTCTCTCCTCCAATCCCACTGTCCCTGAAATCCACCACAAAATCTCCAGGTATTTCCCACCACAGAGTTGTCAACCAAAAGTCTGAGGCACCATGCCCCCCTCTCTCCAACTCGGCATCCTTCTCTGTCAAGCCCATGTTTCTTGAAATCCCTTGGGTCTGTGGTCTTCAGAAAGACAATCGGGAAGATGCTCTTCCCTGGACAGAATGAAAGAGGCCCCTTGAAGAAACTCTGAATAAGTCATTTGTTATGGCTGCCAAGCTCCCGCCGGGGGCAGGGGATCTCCTGACCTGGAGGCCCCCAACTCGCTGGCAGGGAGCGAAGAGCCCCATTGGCGCATGATGTCCCTGACACAATGATGTTTCTGGTGTGATGCTCTAGGAATCGCGGCAAAACTCTGTGGTACCACAGAGTTATATTGCGAGTCCTAGAGTGTTCCTGTCATGACATCCCCAGAGCAATGACATCACTTCTTGGTGACATCACTGGACCACGTGTGCAAAGCGTACACAAGGAACAAGTCCCCCGCCACAGCGGCTGGATGGTCTTGGCAACCGTATACATTGTAGGACACTTCTTGTAGGTCTGTCAGCTTGGTAGCTCCTGTATTGTTTTCAGTTCACCTTCTAATGGCTGCATTTTTAACTGATAACAGGAATGAGGTAAAGGGTGGGGGGAATTCCATTGCCCTCACTGCCCTTTTTTCATAAATGGGAAGCCTGCTATAGCAGCGCCCGCCTCACGGCCTCACTGGATCTCTATATTTTAGTCTCTTCGGGGTATTTTTACTTGTTTCTTTGATGGGACCACAGCAGCTTTGTTTGCTCTTCCCACAAAATATAGGCTCACGAGAACTTTAACTTAAACCACAGATTTATTGTAACAAAAAGTCTTAAACTGGGGATATGGGAGATATTTACATAGGCTAGTACGTTTGTTCTGTTGTTTCAGGCTTTACAATCACTTTTACTTTCTTGAGTCTTTCACAGTTACACGGTTCACAGTTTCCCTTCAACTCACTCTCCACCTCTAGCCAAGGTCTGGCCTCTTGGGATTGATGTGTCTAGTCTCACCCCTAACTGAAGTCTCTACTCTCAGCCCTTCTTGGTGTCTCAGACCCACATCCACTCCCTCAACCTCCTCACTAGATCTTCAGAGTGGTTCCTAGGTGTTTGTGACCGTTCTGGTCTTAACTGACTCACACACACACAGCCCTCTTGGCTGGTTTTGTCCAGCTGGCAGTCTCTGGAAGACTTCCCCGTCTCTGTCTCCAGCTTCTTCACAGGATCAGCTGTCCTCCCAGCCCTTCTGGCTGGCACTAACTGACCCTCTCAGTCTCTGTCAGGTCCCCACTGACAGACTTCTCTGACAGGCCTCCACTCTGTCAGACATCAACTGACTGAACTCCTGCCTCAGCAGTTTCTTTCCTTCAACTCCTTTTCCTCCCTGAGAGCTCTGAGCACTTTGCCCGCACCCTCAGGTCACCTGACGCAGCCCTGTGCGTCTTCAGTTTATGGTTAACCCATTGCTTTCCGTCACACCTGCTCAGCAACACAAGACAATAAAACCATCCAAACAGGAAGCCATGAATGAGCTTCATTCAAGCTGAGCAGCTTGGTGCCCCTCTGATCGACTGCTCCTTCAGCTTTGCATTTCCCTCACACTCTGATCCTATTGAGGCAGGACTTGCTGTGAAACAAGGCTATTGTCTGCTGGCTTCTGATGAGACCGGGGCCTCTGTTGCAAAAGCACGGCTTCAGAGATCTTCGTTGAATCAGTCTATTTTTTAAAATAAAAAATGCAAAACAAAACAACTTTCTATTAAGGAAAAGTATCATAGAATCGTAGAGTTGGAAGGGATCTCCAGGGTCATCTAGTCCAACCCCCAGCACAATTCAGAAAATTCACAAATACCTCCCCTTGAATTCACAGGATCCTCATTGCTGTGGAGAAGTAGAGCCAGGATGAGAAGGTTTGAGCATCCCTAAGTTCTGACTTCTGACAACCTTAGCTTTTCTTTTTGGAAATGGTAGCCCTGAAGGTTGCCAAAGCTGTGTTGGAGAATGCATGGTCAATTAATAGTGCAGTCCTAAACAATGAATTTAGAAGGGCATAAGCCGGCTCCAGGTTGATTCAGCCTTCCATCTTTCCGAGGTTGGTAAAATGAGTACCCAGATTGCTGGGGGTAAAATGTAGATGACTGGGGAAGGCAATGGCAAACCACATCATAAAAAGTCTGCCAAGAAAATGTCATGATGTGACGTTACCCTATGGGTCGGTAACGACTCATAGAAGGATAGAGGCAAGCTGAAATAGGTCTGGAGGAGGGCAACGAATGGTGAGGGGTCTAGAGACCAAGTCCTATGAAGAAAGGTTGAAGGAGCTGGGCATGTTTAGCCTGGAGAGGTGGCGGCTGAGAGGTGATATGATCGCCATCTTCAAGTATTTGAAGGGCTGTCATATAGAGGATGGTGTGGAATTGTTTTCTGTGGCCCCAGAAGGTAGGACCAGAACCAGTGGGTTGAAATGAAATCAAAAGAGTTTCCAGCTCAACATCAGGAAGAACTTCCTGACAGTTAAAGCGGTTCCTCAGTGGAACAGGCTTCCTCGGGAGGTAGTGGGCTCTCCTTCCTTGGAGGTTTTAAAACAGAGGCTAGGCAGCCATCTGATAGCAATGTTAATTCAGGGGGAGGTATTTTTGAATTTTCCTGCATTGTGCAGGGGGTTGGACTAGATGACCCTGGAGGTTTCTTCCCACTCTTTGATTCTATGAGTCTATGACTCAGTGCTTGCACAGGGGACTACCTTTACCTTTTCTTTAACTCTGCTTAGGGCCATATCATAAGACAGGCAAGGTAACAGCTAAGGTATTCTGGAGCAGACCTCCATGCAAGCACTTTGTTCCTCAGCCAGATGAGCAGTGCAACCAACTCCCCTTGTAAGACTTCAACTTCTCTGCAGGCTGATTTTAATAACCAAGAAAAGATTGCTGAAGCATGATAGTAAACACAAACACACATGACTAGAACGTTATTCGGCTCTAAAGTGTAACAGATAAGAAAAAAACATAATAATAATGTGTTGTTGCTGATACTCCTGATTGCAAAGTGACCAGTATTTACTATGATCTGGAAGCCTGTGGGATGATCCTGGGTCAGTCACATGGTGTCAGCCTAACCTACCTTACAGGGGTGTTGTGAGGATAAAATGGTCTCAAAAATACTTTGGTCCCTAGAAGAAGAAGAAGACATTGGATTTATATCCCGCCCTCCACTCCGAAGAGTCTCAGAGCAGCTCACAGTCTCCTTTACCTTCCTCCCCCACAACAGACACCCTGTGAGGTGGGTGGGGCTGGAGAGGGCTCTCACAGCAGCTGCTCTTTCAAGAACAACCTCTGCCACAGCTATGGCTGACCCAGACCATGCTAGCAGGTACAAGTGGAGGAGTGGGGAATCAAACCCGGTTCTCCCAAATAAGAGTCCGCACACTTAACCACTACACCAAACTGGTTTTTCTAGTGGGAAGAAAAGTGGAGGTATAAATGAAGTCAGTGAGTAAATGAAAAAAAAAAATTAAATTTGCTAGTCTTATTTTGTTATTTTTACAGGGATGGTGAGGGAGAAGGGTATGTCAGGTGGGAATTAGTGATTTTTTGCTGAGGGTAGACATTTTTGTCTGGAAAAAAAATAAATCTGAAGCACGTTACTCTGTCCCCATTGGCTTCTTCCGCTTGGTCTAGTTACATTTGTGATTCCACCTAACCAAGGAGCACCTGGGGAAATGATGGCATCTCAGCACTACATAGCCAATCAGATTGCCGTTCACGATGTCACTGATGGCAAGTGAAGGCAACAAATTATTGACGTTCTCCATTAAAAATGAAAAAAAACAAAATAATTGTTTAAGAAATGGAGACTGTTAGGCTGATCGCGAGAAGGAGGGCAGGAAGCGTAGCATCAGTGCTTAGTTCTTGTGGCCCCTTCTTACACATCCAGGGAAATGCTGATTGACACTTTGGGGTAAGTCAGCAATTTTTCTCCAGGCCAGTTTGACCAGGGTTCCTGGAAGGTGGTGGTGGTTGTTTTTTGCCATCCTCTTGGCACGGAACAGGGGCCACTGGGGATGTGTGTGTGTGTGGGGGGGGCGTATTTGTGAATCTCCTGCATTGTGCAGGGAGTTGGACTAAATGACCCCAGAGATCCCTTCCAACACTATGATTCTATGACCTTTATCGTACTGCTGGAAATGTTTGCCAAATTAACCCAACTCCTGAATCATTTGGGAAGGGGGAAAAGTCTGATGTAAATCTAAGTCTTTTGGATTTTTAAATGTGACAGGTACATGCAGGGAAAAGTTCAGGCAACTTTCACTGGACTCTGACTTGGCTGGTAAAGTGGAGGGATATATATCTCTTTGACATTTTGTTGTTCAAAGGCTTCCAGTCACCTCTATGACAAAGCCCCCCCCCCACCCCCAGTCACACAGAATTTAGTGCTGCTGTTAAAGGGATAGTTTACAGGCTTCTGATACCATCCATGTTCCCCAGCTGGTTAGTCCAGATAAAGTTCTTAAACCCTTCCCTCCCCCCACTTTGGACACTTGATCATGTCAGCTTCTGTTTACTCTGAGGAGAGAGAGCTCTTGCTTGGAAGGGGTCTGGGTTAATTATGAAATTAATAGGTGAATTTGCCAGGTAGTAATACTTGGCATGCAGTCAATAAATAGATTGCTATTCAAATCTGTTCTAAACTACATGGGCAGGGATCCCTGAACCCAGTGTGCATTGGAGTAAAATAATCTTGCAATCAGCATGGGAATAATTGTAACCAGGGCTTCTTTTCTGGAAAAAGAAGTGCTGGAAGAGGGAAATGGAGGAGAAAGACATGGGTGTTCTTTATGAACTTTAAAACATTTTTTAAGGATTTTGTTTCCACAAAGAGGTTCCAGAACTCTGTTCTGCCATGTTCCCCCAGAAAAAAAGCCCTGCTTGCAACAGATCCCCCCACCTCTGGAGCCAATGTCTTCCCTTTCCCCAGGGCTTTTTTGTAGCAGGACCTCCTTTGCATATTAGGCCACACACCCCTGTTGTAGCCAATCCTCTTGGAGCTTACAGTAGGCCCTGTACTAAGAGCCCTGTAAGCTCTTGGAGGATTGGCTACATCAAGGGTGTGTGGCCTAATATGCAAAGGAGGCACTGCTACAAAAAAGCCCTGGTGAAAGGGAAGACATTGGCCCCAGGGGTGGGGGGATCTGGTTAGTCCAAATAAAGTTGAACTGCTAACAGCAGCTGGGCTGTCAGCCATACCCATGGGCCATTCTTCCCAGCCTATGCTGCGCCAAGGCCTGAGGGACTGGTAATCCATAAAGCTGTGGCCTGATTCCTCCCAGCATGGTGTGGCTGTATCATCCTTCTCCCCGGCACCCCATAGGCTAGCCCTCATTCCAGACACAATGGGTAGCTTTAGGAATTGCCAAAAACTTCGAGCTACCCGCTGTCACTTCTAGATTGTCTTCGGAGGTGATGAGGTGACCACCCATGCCCCCATCCTCAAACCTCCTGCTTTACATTTGAGATGAGGAATGTTGCCCTTTTAATGTTCCCAGCTATCGGTGTGGAGCCTATGCTTATAGCTCTTGGGCCCATGTTGGGACTCCCACACATGGTTTGGGAGGGGCAGCATGGTCAGTCACAGGAAGGGAGGTAGCAGCTTCCCCTCTACATGTATCGAGGAGCTCATGTTAATGAACATGGCTACCAGTTGAGGCAGCTGCAGTTTGAACATATGGACATATGAAGCTGCCTTATACTGAATCAGACCCCCCTCGGTCCATCAAAGTCAGTATTGTCTTCTCAGACTGGCAGCGGCTCTCCAGGGTCTCAAGCTGAGGTTTTTCACGCCTACTTGCCTGGACCCTTTTTAGTTGGAGATGCTGGGGATTGAACCTGGGACCTTCTGCTTACCAAGCAGATGCTCTGTAGTTTCCTCTACAGTAGAAGAAAACTAACTGGGGTAAGCTATGTGTCCTAAGATTTCTGCCAGGATGAAGTGCTTCCTAGGCTGACGCAAACTTACTTTAAGATTTCTGCAAAAAAAGACTAATTCCCTACTCTTTGCCCCAAGTGGAGCAGAAAGAGCCGTGTCCGTGTGAGATTATGAACTATAAGTACATGTTTCTAAAGTCTCTAGGAATGCATGATTCTAATGAGAAACTAACAACAAGATAAATCTGCTTCAGTATTCATTGGAGGAACTCCGTCTGATTATTCTCCCGAGTAGCCCTCGATAGCGGTGTGGTGATTCATCTCTGATTTTTAAAGAAGACTTGGGACAGTTTGGAACAGTTGATGACTCTAACGAGGAAACTATGAAAATATATGAATGACTGTTCAGGAAATGGGCATACATAACTTCAGTAGGAAGATGTAGACATCCTGGGGTATCCCCAGATTTTAACTTCTGTCTGTGCCAAATATTGTCCACTGTAGGGTTTGCAGTTAAAAATAGTGAGTCTATTTAAGCAGGGTAGTAATATCTCTTGAATAACATACAGACAGTGAAAATCTCCCCCGCTGCCATCTGTCATCCAGTCTTATTCCTGCTTATCTCAGGAGAGGCCAAACTGCAGCTAAGAAGCCACATGTGGCTCTTTCACACATATTGTATGGCTCACCGCTTGGGGAATGCATTTCTCTCTTTAAATCACTTCTCCAAGCCAAGCCACCCAGCGGCTTGGAGAATGCATTTTAAGTTGCTTTCTTTCTACCCCTCCCTATTTTCCTTCCTTCCTTCCTTCCTTCCTTCCTTCCTTCCTTCCTTCCTTCCTTCCTTCCTTCCTTCCTTCCTTCCTTCCTTCCTTCCTTCCTTCCTTCCTTCCTTCCTTCCTTCCTACATTTGGCGTTTATTCTACATGGCTCTTATGTTAAGCAAGTTTGGCCACCCCTCTTTTATCCTTTGCCTTCTTGGATTAGTCACCTGAGCAGTACCATTCAATCAGTGATCATGGAGAAAGTAGGTGATTCCAATTCCAAAAACTTTCATTGGCATAACATATAGGTGATGTCACAAAACCACACAACCAGTGAAAGGGCAATTATTGGCCTTTTTTCTTAAAAGGAGTGCTGAAGAATTGTTGGAGGAAAGTAACTCCTTCCCCCACAAAGAAACAGGTATTATTGGACCTGTGGAGTAGAGTGACGATCCACAAGATATTTTCCTTGGAATTTATTGCATTATGAAATGGATGGGGGTGAGTAGGAATGCCCTGACCTTGATGACCCAGACTAGCCTGATTTTGTCAGCTCCTGGAAGATAAGCAGTGTTAGGCCTTGGTTATTATCTAGATGGGAGACTACCAAAGAATTCCAGAGTCACAACACAGAGGCAGGCAATAGGATTCCACCTCTGAATCTCTCTTGCCGCAAAAACCCTCAAGGATTGTCAAACGTTGGCTATGACTCGTTGGCACTTTCCACCACCATGTGGGAACAAGGTAAAAGACCAAGGACACCATTAGGACATCTGGGCCATCAGTTCTGCAGGCATTATGGCATCTGGTCTGGTGCTTCTTAAGAGACAGGCCTCCAAAATGCCTGACCAAGGTGTGCTTGAAAATGAAGGAAGCAGCCATTGTAAAGAAGAAGACTGCAGATTTATACCCCACCCTTCTCTCTGAATCAGAGTCTCAGAGCAGCTTACAATCTACTTTACTTCCTCCCCCAACAATAGACACCCTCTGAGGTGGGTGAGCCTGAGAGAGCTCTGACAGAAGCTGCCCTTTCAAGGACAGCTCTGTGAGAGCTATGGCTGACCCAAGGCCATTCCAGCAGCTGCAAGTGGGGGAATGGGAAATCAAACCCGGTTCTCCCAGATAAGAGTCCACTCACTTCAGCACTACACTGGCTCCCACCTGCATGTTTTGATCGTGTGTTTGGAACCATCTTGTTTTTATCCCCCCTTTACTCCAGGGGAAGCACCTATGGCTCTCTTCTCCCCATTTTATCATCACAGCGACCTTGTGAGAAGTGGGTTGGGTTCTGGTAGCATCACCAGCCTAGGACTTGGCGAGGCCTTGAGATGAGGTCTCTTCAGCCCTGAGCTCTCAAGATGACTACTGTGCCATGAGGTTTCAGCTCTGTACACATTAGCATGAATGTGCATACAGGGCTGGCCTTAGACTGTCTGGCACCCTAGAAAAGGTTAATTTCTGGTGCCCCCCCTCCCTTTGCATTGATAACATCACAGAGTCACATGGGGGCACCCAATTTGGCACTCCCAGAAGGCCAGCACCCTAGGCGATTGCCTAGATAGCCCAGTGGCAGGGCCGGCCCTGTGTGCATACAATCTGTGTACAGTTTACACATGCCTGTTCTTTGTATGTGGATGAGTAATTCTTACATTACATTAAATATGTAAACAGCAGAATGCATGATTTTATCCCTACGTTTATCCGTGTACTGGTCCCTGGCTTTATGTTTTAAGTGAGTATTTGAGCATTGCCTGAACTCTTACATACAGATATACATGCAAGATGCAGGCCTCAGATTCAGCAGGAGCTCACAGGAGCACAGCACCTGAACCCTTCTGAGGATTCCCCCTCCTCCTCCCCACCTTGCCCATTGAATAGTAGGTGCAGCTGCATAACAATCTCAGGATTGGGAGAGCGGGCAGCCAACCAGCCACCAGGGGATTTGCCGTGCCCCCTCATTAACCCCTGCAGAAGCCTGTGCCACCCTTTCTCCACTTCTTATGTGATTTTGGGCAGCTGGTGACTTGCTGGCTTTTCGACTGGGAGGGAGGGGCGGCCCAGAAGAGCCCCAGGCGAGTGAGGCCTGCTTGGGCTGGCTGGATCTCTAGCCAGCCCAAGCAGGCCACACTTGCCCAGGGCTCTCCTTTCTTGCATTGGGTTGCTTTGGGCTGTGGAGGGGGGCATATGCTAATGAGCTCCGCCACCTATTTTTCTCCAAAATGACATGGATTGTAATTTGTGCGCTGGTCTATTGCTTCATTTACCATCTGATCTGCCATTGACTGAGACGACTCGTGCCACCAGCTGAGGAGTCTGTATACAAACGGTAAAGTTGGGATTATCCTCCAGGCATTGCAGTTCTAAGGCTTCCATGCTCACTGGCTCTCGTTGAATTGAGATCACTGGGAAAGGATGACTACCCACGGTCTGGCAGAAGCCAAGTGTTGACTAAAACGGTAATCTGATCCCGTTAAGTACCAGCTGGAGCAAAATTTGGGATGCCAATTCCCAGATGGGGGCAGGAGGTCCCCCAATTTTTCAGGCTCCGCCCATACTCTAGTTGGCAGGGAGGGAACCCCACCCCCAGCAGTCATCTGCCGCTGCCCCCTCGAAAACAGCAGGTGCTGTGCGCGCCTGTCCTGGAAGCCGCAAATCTGTGGCTTTCAGGGCAGGTCACATGACATCCACTCTTTTCAAAACTTGCAAGGCAGGCACGTGGGGCACCCGCTCTTTTCAAGCAGGGGCTGTGCATGCCTGCCCTGTGAATGTCAAATTTGCAGCTTGCAAAGCAGGCATGTGTGGCAACCATTTCCTTCCCCCCTCCCCCCCCAACCATTTAAAGGGAAAGTTCCCTGTAAATAGTTGGGGGAAAGCAGAGGGTGTGCATGTGCATGTGTATTGCCCATGTGGTGATGTCATTCTGGGTGATGTCATTGCACCAGGGATGACCCCACCCCCTCCCAGAATGCCCCCCAAATCCCTCCACCAGGCAGAAGATGGGACTTGGCAACCCTAAACAAAATTAAAGGGAATTACCTTGAAGTGCCTATAACATTTATTTCAGCATGAGCTTTTGTGAGTCCTAATTCTTTGAAAGCTTGGGCTAAAGTGAATGCAGTTAGCACGGCCTTTTTTTTAGCTGGAACATACAAGAATGCAGTTCTGACTGACCTGGTGTCAGGGGGTGTGGCCTAATATGCAAATGAGTCCCTGCTGGTCTTTTTCTACAAAAAAAGCCCTAGTAGTTAGTCTTCAAGGTGCTTTGTTTTGCTACAACTAACTATCACACTGGAGAGCCAGTTTGGTGTAGTGGTTAAGCGTGTGAACTCTTATCTGGGAGAACCGGGTTTGGTTCCCCACTCCTCCACTTGCACCTGCTGGAATGGCCTTGGGCCAGCCATAGCTCTGACAGAGGTTGTCCTTGAAAGGGCAGCTGCTGTGAGAGCCCTCTCCAGACCCACCCACCTCACAGGGTGTCTGTTGTGGGGGAGGAAGGTAAAGGAGATTGTGAGCCACTCTGAGACTCTTTGGAGTAGAGGGCGGGGTACAAATCCAATATCATCTTCTTCCCTCCACAATAATTTCTGTGGCCGAGGGGCAGATTGGCCATTTAGTTGACAGGCAATATTCCCAGTGGGCCTCTGCCAGAGGGGTCCACCGGTGGCCAGGAACAAGCCAAGCCCCAGCAACTCTCTCCAAGCCTCAAGGACTGCTTGGGCTGGACCCCTCATCATCATGGTAGCTCACTGGCTGCCCCATTTACAGCTTGGGGGATGAAGCTGTGGGTGAGCTGATGCCAATGGTCAGGCCCTCTAAGCTGCGTAAGGGCTGCTCAACTGAATTTGCTCTGGAGTTGTTCTTGCTCCCCAGTCCACTCCTCCTTTAGCTGCAGCCTTCAGTTCTTTTCATTCACATCCAACTTCCATTCGCATCCAAGTCCAATGGTGCAGCACCCCTTTCCCCTTCAGTTCCTTCTTTGTCACAATGGTCTCTCTTCTGGCCTTCATGGTACATTGGAAATCAGCAAAGTGTCCCCAAAGAAGAAATTCCTTTGGAGCTTGGCTGGTTGTGACAATTGCTGCTGGTATTGAAGAAAGAGAGATCAGATTCCCTAACGGCTCAGGAGAGCTTGTTTAAGAAATGTGCCCAACATGGAGCCAAGGTGGCACAGGCGGTTGAACATAATCTGAGCATGTTAGGGGACAAACGGCGAGGTTTGCCAGCACTTTATGAATAAGACCCACTCTGAAAGAGGCATTGTGGGAGAAAACCCTGCAGGTTTCAGAGATGCTTGCTGCTGCTGCTCATGCTGCCATGAGATGAAGAGCTCTGCCTGTCATCTCCATGAAGTCAGCCCCATCAGGGCTGGGCAGAGATAGGGCTTTAGCCACTATTCGATGCAGGTGTTCCTTGGTGCTGACAAATCTCTTGTAGCCACTGGCCAAAAAAGTGAAGAGCAAAAGGAAACATAAGAGAGAACAGGAAGCCAGGGGCTAAATATCACCATGCTAACTTGGTTCCAAAGAAGGAACCTAGAGAGGAGAAGGACCTTTTGCCGGAGCCTCTGCCTAGAGCACTGTTGGTCATATCAAGCTCCCTAGAGTTGCTGCTGTCAGAAGGGGAGGTTGGAATGGATCCTTTCCCTTCATTGGAGCCAGGCTTCGAATTCAGTAGGAGCTCACAGGAACACAGCTCCTGAACCTTTCTGAGGGTTCCTCCTCCTCCTCCCACCTTGTCCATTGAATAGTAGGTGCAGCTGCATCCCTGGATGAGCTCCACCACCTATTTTTCTACAAAATGACCCCTGTTGCATCGACAGAGATCAGCACAATCACCTCCGTGGCCAGTGGCTTTTCCTCCTGGGGGCTGTGGCTTTCCAGCATGCCTTCTCTTTACCTACAAGCCTGGAATTACTATACTAAAATAACTCCAGGAATGGAACCACTGAGAACCTGTTGTCCTCTGGGGTTTTCTGAAGCAGCACAGTCTGCACGTCCACATGTGCCAAGATCCCTGGACCTGACCTTTGACTCAGATGAGGAGTCAGAGGGAAATTATATAATGATGCCAGATAGAGGCTCTGAAGCTCCATGGGGTGATGTGTCATCCTCGTCATCTTCAGAAGATTTCAGGCTATACGCAGAGCAGATGGTTCATATGGTGAAGGCACTGAAAATCAAGGCATCCAGAGGATAACATTTTTGTCACATCTATGTTCTGAGTCACCAAGAGTGGTGGCGTGTCCCATGTTAGAAGAAGAAGAAGATATTGGATTTATATCCTGCCCTCCACTCCGAAGAGTCTCAGAGCGGCTCACAATCTCCTTTCCCTTCCTCCCCCACAACAGACACCCTGTGAGGTGGGTGGGGCTGGAGAGGGCTCTCCCAGCAGCTGCCCTTTCAAGGACAACCTCTGCCAGAGCTATGGCTGACCCAAGGCCATGCCAGCAGCTGCAAGTGGAGGAGTGGGGAATCAAACCCGGTTCTCCCAGATAAGAGTCCGCACACTTCATCACTACACCAGACTGGCTCTCCACTGTGTTAGAGAGATTTTTAGAGATGGCAGAGTCAAGGAGTAAGCCTGCAACTATGCCGGCTGCACCATGGAACATAGAAAATTTCTATAGAGTAAAATAGGAGAACTGTACCTTTTTAGGTACACATGCCCTGCTGTAGTCCTTGGTAATGGAGGAGAGGAAACCGAGAGGGTGGCAAAGTTATCATGGTGCACTAGTGAACAAAGAGGGGAGGAGGCTAGATGTGATGAGACCAGAATGGTATTCTTTGGCTGCTCTAGACCTCCAGATTGCCAATTATCTTGCCATCATGGGAGGGTATCAGCTGTTTCTTTGGGAAAACTGGATCCCTAGATCTCTATTTGGAAGAACTGTCATGTGAGGGGAAAAAAAGCATTCACAAAGATTATTCAGACAGAGGCACTGTAGTTATCAAAGCAGCAGATTAAGGCAAGTAGACATTCAGCCGAGTCTTCAGTTAGAGCTGTATCGATGTTTATTGTTTTGAGAGGATATGCCTGGCTGAGATCTACTGTTCGGCCAGAGGGTGGAAGATCTCCCCTTTTGGTTAGTACTTTATTTCCAGAAAAGACCAAGGAGGCTTTGACGCAGATTAAAAGAGACCATGAAACGATGAAGTCATTGGGGGTGATGTCATCGGGAACAACTGCATAAACAACAGTCCTATGCAATTCAGCGGCGGCAGTCATACTACAGCGATCAGAGGCTCTACCATCAAAACCAGGGGTAGCCAAACTTGCTGGACATAAGAGCCACATAGAATAAATGTCAGATGTTTGAGACCCACAAGACAGGATGGATGGATGGAAGGAAGGAAGGAAGGAAGGAAGGAAGGAAGGAAGGAAGGAAGGAAGGAAGGAAGGAAGGAAGGAAGGTGTCATGGGTGCTGGGGACCCTGCAGAAGAAGCTTAGCCTGCAGAAGAAACTGTACCCCTGCCACCTGCACCCGTGCCCCTGCCTCCTACTGGAGAAGATCCAAGCCCCCCGGCCTCGCCCTCTCGGGTGGCTCGTGTGCGTGACCGCCTGCGTCAGGATCTCAGGGATCGGAGGAGGGTGGCACGCTCACGAGCAAGACACTCCCTGAGTTTTAAAAGGATCCTGACTCCTCTAGGAGTGAGGATGCTTGAGTCCCAGCAGGATCCTGGCCGCCCTCTGAGTCAGCAATTAATCCAAATGGGCAACAGCCAGCAGAGAGCTATATAGCTGTAGGCTTTGGGAGAAGGCTTTGTGGAAGCCGCTAGTCACTTACCTGACATTCTAGCATCCACTTCGGCTTCTGGACCCCCTGACTTTGGCTTTGACTTCTGGACCCCCCCCCCCCCGACTTTGGCTCCTGGACCTTTGACTTGTGATACCTGGACTGTGATTTGGTTTTGGCGTACTGGACCCTCGTTGCTCCCCAGCTACAGACCTTGGACTGCCCCTGGACTTTGCCTGACCTAATTGATTTAAAGAGCGAAATGCCTTCTCCAAGCTGGCCAGTGGGGTGTTGGGGGCTTCAGGAGCCATACAATATGTGTGAAAGAGCCACATGTGGCTCTCAAGCCACAGTTTGGCCACCCTTATTCAAAACCTATCAGAGCATCCTCTCCATGGATTTTCCCAGCAGCATGCAGCAGTTTGGAAGATGAAGGCAGCCTGCTAGGCTGAAACCTGCCCACAGACAGGGTGGGAAAGAGCTGCATTCACAGGGGAAAGGTGCATTCTGACTTGCATTCTGACTGAGGAGTTGCATAGATTTTTAAACAGATTGATGGCTTATTTTAAGCTTTGGTGTTCTGTTACAACTGATAAATTGTTAGAAGTGGTGGTAAGTTAGAGTTTAGTTCCTTATGGAGAACACAGCAAGCAGTTAAAGCTGTGAATAATGTGCTATCCCAGTTGCGAAAGGGAGCAGTACGTGCGCTTATACTTAAAGGGGCATTAGAAATAATAGATACCCCAAATGAACCCAGTAGGTTTTGCTCCCGTTGCTTTCTAGTACAGAAGACAAATTGGGAGGATAGACCAATCTTTGATGTAAGGAAGTTAAATTCTTAAAGGTGTCTAAATTTTGTATGACATCATTGATACAAGTGCTGCAGTTACTGAGGAAGGATTTATGGTTCTCCGTGTTGGACCTGAAGGATGTATACTACTTTCATATTGCAATACATGAGAAACGGCGGAAATACTTGAGATTGTTTGTGTTCACAAAATGATTAGCACCCATTGTGTCCCACTTATGTTTGAAAAGCTGGACATATATTCCCCTATAGAGATGGTTGTTTAGTCCTGGCTACATCTAGAGAGCAGCTGAGAGAGGATTTAGGACTAATTACTGATATATGCGGAAGACTGGGCTTAGTGATAAACTGGGTGAAACCTAAGTTGGAACTGACTCAAGAGGTTCAGTTTATTGGTGTAGTTCTAGATGCTAAGTTAGGAAAAGGGGTCCTACCTCCAGATAGAGGAGCAGTCATTAAGGCTATGGCTAGGCACTTTATGGGGAAGCGTTTTCAAACTGCACATTCTATACAGTGTTTGCCAGACTTAATGGCCTCTACATGTTCTAACTGCATGTTCTGTACCAGGGGTGGCCAAACTGTGGCTTGGGAACCACGTGTGGTTCTTTCACACATATTGTGTGGCTCTCAAAGCTGCCACCACCCTACCAGCCAGCTTGGAGTCTCTTTGAATCACTTCTCCAAGCCAAACCAGCTGATGGTTTTCAGAATGCATTTAAAGTTAGAATAATAGAGTTGGAAGGAACCTCCAGGGTCATCTAGTCCAAACCCCTGCACAATGCAGGAAACTCACAGATACTTCCCCCTAAATTCACAGGATCCTCATTGCTGTCAGATGGCAATCTAGCCTCTGTTTAAAAACCTCTGTTTAAAAGTTAAAAGTTGCTTTCTTTCCACCTCTCCCTTCCCCATCTGTTCGACTGCCAGCCTTCCTTGCAGTTCTCAAACATCTGATGTTCATGACTTGTGGCTCTCAAACATCTGATGTTTATTCAGTATGGCTCTTACATTAAGCAAGTTTGGCCACCCCTGGTCTATACAGCGTTTGACAGACCTATTGGCCTCTACAACAGCAGTTCTTGCCTTAGCTAGAGTATATATGAGACCAATTGGAAAGCCAGTTTGGTGTAGTGGTTAAGTGTGCGGACTCTTATCTGGGAGAGCCAGGTTTGATTCCCCACTCCTCCACTTGCACTGCTAGCATGGCCTTGGGTCAGCCATAGTTCTGGTAGGAGTTGTCCTTGAAAGGGCAGCTGCTGTGAGAGCCCTCTCCAGCCCCACCCACCTCACAGGGTGTCTGTTGTGGGGGAGGAAGGTAAAGGAGATTGTGAGCCCCTCTGAGACTCTTCGGAGTGGAGGGCGGGATATAAATCCAATATCTTCTTCTTCTTCTTCTTCAATTTAGTTGTGGTTCTTGCAACATATTACATTCCCAGCACAAGAAGTTCTCTTTTCCTGGAAAGGTGACCAGAACACTATCTAAGTGGACAGATGAGAAATATCTGTTTATGGGTGCATTGTTTGGTTTTAATCCCCAGGAGGGGGTGGTGACTACTGATGCCTATTTAGAAGCTTGGGGTGCTCCTTGTTGTGAGCAGCTGGTTCAAGGCAGGTGACTTCAGAAAGAGAGAGACCGAGATAGAGACAAAGAGAGCTCCATATAAATATTCTTGAATTAAGAGCGATTGAACATGGCCCATCTTTTTTCACAGATAAGCTACGGGGGAAATTGATGTTGATTCAAATGGACTTCAGCTGTGTACTACCTGCTCAAACAGAGGAGGCGCTGGATCCTGACTTATGTCAGTGGATGCAGCGGAAATTTGACATTGAGCAGTACAACATGGAGTGGTCCTCCAAGCCATTCATGGAGTAGTCCTCCAAGCAGGCAGTCAAAATATGCAAGTAGATTATCTGGGCAGGGTCCTGGCTGTGAACCATGAATGGTCAATCCTAGGCAGTTGAAAAAGGAGAAAGGTAGTCCCCTGTGCAAGCACCAGTCGTTTCCAGCTCTGGGGTTTTCCTGGCGGACTTTTTACGGGGTGGTTTGCCATTGCCTTCCCCAGTCATCTACACTTTCCCCTCAGTAAGCTGGGTACTCATTTTACTGACCTCGGAAGGATGGAAGGCTGAGTCAACCCTGAGCCAGCTACCTGAAAACCCAGCTTCCGCCAGGATCAAACTCAGGTCGTGAGCAGAGCTTGGACTGCAGTACTGCAGCTTTACCACCACGGGGCTCACTTGCTAGGCAGTTACTTACATCCTATATTCCAGATGTGGAGCACCCAGAGGTGGATTTGTTTGCAATAAGGAAGAATACAAAAACCCAGCAGTTTTGTTCATTGTCAGGAAGGGATCCTCTCCCTTTGGGGGACACTTTCTAGCTTCAGTGGGTGAGGAGGCTCTTTTTTTTACTTGCTCTTTTTTTACTTTTTTTACTCATTCCTCTAATGTGGAGAGTGGTGACAAAGATCATTTGGGAGAACTCAGATTTGATTTTGATGGCTCCCTTTTGGCCATGACAATTGTCGTTTGCCAGCCTGAGACAGTTGTCCAAAGGATTGTACATTCACTTCCCAGTTGTTTCCAGTCTGCTAAGTATAGTGCAGACAAGACATCACAATCTGGCAAATCTGCTTTTGACAGCTTGGAGGTGTCTTCTCAGGAACATATGAACATATGAAGCTGCCTTATACAGAATCAGACCCTCGGTCCATCAAAGTCAGTATTGTCTTCTCAGACTGGCAGCGACTCTCCAGGGTCTGAAGCTGAGGTTTTTCACACCTACTTGCCTGGATCCTTTTTAGTTGGAGATGCCGGGGATTGAACCTGGGACCTTCTGCTTACCAAGCAGATGCTCTACCACTGAGCTACCGTCCCTCCCCTAAACGGAGTTCATGTGCTATCCCAGTGTTAGAGAATACAGGTGAGAAAGCCGGCATCAGTATGCTCATACAACAATAAGTGAAGCAGGTTTGGGGAATGGACATTAGCTAAAGGTGTTTTGCCTGAAAAGGCACCTCTAGCTCTCCTATTAGTTACTTGAGTTTTGCTCATCTATTAGAGTGTATCTGACAGTGATCTCAGCATACTGTTCCATGATTCAGGTTCAATCATTTTTTTCACATAGTTTGTCTAAAAAATTTCTTAAAGAGTTGCTTAATACTAACCCTCCAAAACCAAGACTAGTACAGCGAGGTCATTGTTAGTACTAACTCACCTAACAGGCAAGCCGTTTGAGTCTTTGGCAACAATGTCGTTAACATTGTTGAACAAAGCAGGAGTCAAGTTTCACCTTTAAGGCCAACCAATTTTTATTTAGAACATAAAGACTGGTTGGTCTTAAAGGTGAAACTTGTCTCCTGCTTTGTTCAGCTGCTTCAGACCAACACAGCTGCCCGCTTGGATCTATTAACATTGTTGTAAATGAAGGTGAGTTTTTAGTAGCGATAATGCCAGCCAGGCAAATAAGCGAATTAGCTACCTGTCTCTCCTGTCCTACAAAAGGTATTTCCAGAGAGGCTGGTGATGAGGCCTAGTTTACCGTTTCTTCCCAAGACAGTTTCAAAATTTCATTTGACTCAAGAAGTTATCTGATTCTGAGGCAAAAAAAAGGCTGCACTCAGCGCTTGATGTTAGAAGGGAAATATTGTTTTATTTAGACAGGGCAATTTTTTTCAGGAAAGATAACTCTTAGTTTGAATCTTTGTTCATTATGTGGGAGTTTCGAAAGGAAAAAAGGCATCATCACAGACATTATCCAGATGGATTGTTCCAGTGATAAAACTGTGTAACTCAAAAGCAGGAGTACCTTGCCTATTAATAATACATGCACATTTAACTAGGGCGCAGACATCATGAGTGGCCTTCCTCAGGGGAGTTCCATTGAAGGAAATCTGCAGAGCTAGAACATGGTCGTCCACTATGGTTACCAGGTCTGACTCAAAAAATATCAGGGGACTTTGGTGGTGGAGCCAGGAGACTTTCCCATTCCCTATATAAATAAATAAAAATACAGCAGTGCAGTTCCCCTGAATACAGTCTTCGTTTCCTCAGCCTTTTTTTTTTTTTGCCTACATTGGCAGCTGCATCTGTGAAATTTGTCATACCCCCCACCACAAGTCCCCTTGTCAGGCTTTGGAAGTGTTTCCAAGGATGGCTTTTTAAAGGGACATGCACACACACTCACAAAGCAGCCAAAATAAACAGAGCTTGCAAGCCCATAGTTTTGTGATTTCATTGGAGCAGTTTACTTATGGGAGTTGCTGAATGTAACCATCTGCTGTATTTTAATCAGCTTCTTCAGACAGGAACAGGAAAGGAGAGCAGCCAAGGGCGTGGAATTTTCCTCTGTCGCATAATCAAATTCTAGCTAACTTTTCCCTATCCATTTTACTGTAGAAACAACTTCTGAGGTGAATGCAAAACAGAGGGACTCTGCTCTCTGCTTTTCTTACAGTTTCACACACTCATGGTTATGCCTGCTCACCCCATCTCCTGCTTTCCTGCTTCTGAGATTTAAAGGCACACAGACACTCCCAAACACTAACAGTTGTAAGCGTCTTTGAAGGCTGCAGGGTTTAAAGTCACTGTTGGGATGGTGCTTTTCCCCTGCCAGACCTGCATCAAGGAGGAGCCTGCAAAACTGGGGGATCCCCCACTGGGACCTGTGGACTGGGAAGCCTATCATCCCCTGACACAGTTGTAAGATCCATTATGTGCTGAGTCTGGAGGCAAGAAGAGGAGCATCAGTGGGCAAAGCTGTTATTACAATCTATGTTTCAGTAAAGTTCTATTTGAGGAGCTCATCCCATCTTCTGAGTGGTGATCTTTATCAAATCCTAAAGTGGAATTGCACAGAAGAAGATGATGATAACAGGGTTGCACTTACCTGTAACTGATGTTCATTGAGGTCTTCAGTGCAGGCACACATTTCCTCCCATCTGCCCTGTTACAAGCTCACATTAGCCAATGCCTGTGGCAGGTCAGATGAAACCGAAGGGGAAAGGAGTGTTATACCATTGGACTGTGTGACCATTGTGAGGAAAATGTTCACAACAGCTCCGATGAACACCCCTAAGGATTCTAAGCTAGAAGAAGATCTGCCACCACAGGCCTGAAAGTGAACGGCAGGCCTGAAAGTCCCCAGCATAGAAGACCTTGATTACAGCTAAGTGCAATTCTGGGGTTTTTGCTTCTCTTCCGCTGACGAGTTGTATGTGCTCCTGCAAAGCAGTAGCACGGTACCTGACAAAGAATCTCAATGCAATCACAAGCACAATCATATTGAGATTGCTTTTAAAAAAAAAAAGAAAAAGAAAAAGAAAAAAAGTCTAGATTGCTTTCTTGCAGTGTTTTATCAATATACACAAGTGCATAAAATGCTAAAGCAGCAGAGAGACATAAAGGAAGTGAAAGATGCAGCAAATCATGCATGTGGTGTGCTTTGTACAAAATTTTGACATAAAGGGGGTTGATAATGAAGAATCCTTAATGCATTGGTTCCACTTTTGAAGCAAGACCAGGTAACTTTGAACTCTTCTGTGGAAGAGCCGTTTTGTCTCAGAGAAGGGTAGCCATGAACTCATGGTAACCTCTTTTTCCAACAATGAAAAGCTCACATGAGCACAGTTAGGTCATTTTATACTTCATAATTTCTATTGCGGGAAAATGGACAGGTTTTATAGGCAAGGGGAGAGAAAGAAGAATCCGTTGTAGCAGTGAAAGCACTGAGAAGTGATGTGTTTTGAGTGAAAGGCTCTGGGAGCTTTATTCTTCAGAAGAAAAGAGACACCTAGGAGAAAGACATGTCAAGGAGTTCATAAAGTTGTGAAACGTGTGCAGAGAGAGAGATTTCTTTCTCTCTTCCCCCTCCTTGTAAGCACCCAGGGAAACTGACTGACAGTGGATTCAGAATGAACAAAAGCCCATTCTCTATGCAACGTATACAGAACCATGACTGCTAAACCAACTCTCCACATTTGGAGTCAGTGCACCTCTGTCGAGCAGATGTTGGGATCTGGTAACAGGAGAGGACTGATGAATTACTGTCCTGCTTGTGAGTTCCCCAAGGGCATCTGGGGAGGTTAATTATCTTTTAGTGGTAAACAGGGGTGGAATTCTAGCAGGAGCTTATTTGCATATTAGACCACACACCCCTGATGTAGCCAATCCTCTAAGAGCTTACAAGGCTCTTTTTTGTAAGCTCTTGGAGGATTGGCTGCATCAGGGGTGTGTGGCCTAATATGCAAATAAGCTCCTGTTAGAATTCCACCCCTGGTGGTAAAGCACTTGCTTTGCATGGGAAAAGTCCCTGTTTCAGCCCTTGGCATCTCCAGCTAAAATGTTTCTCAAGCTGCAGGATCTAGAAAAGCCTGAAATCCTGGGTAGCCACTGCCGACCTGAACAGATTATGCTGATCCAGATCTGCTAGTGAGGGTGGAGAGGCCGTAGCTCAGTGATAGAGCATCTGTTTTATATGCAGAAACCCAGAGATGGAGAAATTAGCTTTAAAAGAGCTCCAAAAAGGAATAATGTGAGACTTCGTAGTCTGTGTATATCAGAGGGGGATCTTAGTAGTGGTACCGCCAAATAAAAGTATGGAGGAAGAGAGAGAGTGACTGTAGAGACAAATGGTTTTATCATATACAAAATTTAAAGAGTAAAAATGTAAATCATCTACACTAAGTACCTGAGAAGTAATTCCATAACCACCCTCTCTCTCTCACACATACACATCAATGAGAGGGTGCACTTTATAACAAGGTAGGAGGGAGGAAACTGGGAAATTATAGAGAAGGGACAGGCTACCTTAAATCTTGGGCTTGAGGTCTGGAGAGGTCCAAGGGCAGACAGAGCTGAGGTCCAAGGAGCAGAGCAAGGAGGAAGAGGGGAGAAAAAAGCCTCCGGAATGTAGGCAGGGGTTCTGAGAAAGAAACCAAAGTTATGACCAGCAGAGATTTGTACCAGGGACCTGAGTAGGGTTGCCAAGTTCCCTGCAGCCTCTGACAGGGTGCTCTAGGAGCTTCCAGGAAAACTGATACCACAGAGTTTCCCTCCCAAATTGCTAGACCGTCCAGTAAAACAATAGAGTTTTCCTGGAAGTTCCTAGAGTGGCCAGTGCACAATGTCGCTGGTGCAATGACATCGTGTCAGCAACGTTGGGAGGGGATCAGCGGGTTGGGGACCTCCCGAGTGGGAGAACCGCTGCCTGGCCCGAGAGCTTGGCAGCCCTAGACCTAAAGAGCAATTTGCTAGTGCCTGGGGTCCTCCTTTTATGGACAGAAGATCCTTAGGGCGGCCCTCTTGGTGGTCCTACTGGTAGACCTCTTGACGGAACCTGGGTTTTGGCCATTGTGTGACACAGAGTGTTGGAGTGGATGGCCATTGGCCTGATTCAACATGGCTTCCATTTCGGGTTGCCAGGTCTGACTTAAGAAATATCTGGGGACAGTGGAGGTAGAGCCAGGAGACTTTGGGGGTGAAACGAGGAGCCTGGGTGTGATAAGCACAATTGAACTCCAAAGGGAGTTTTGGCCATCACATTTAAAGGGATCACATGCCTTTTAAATGCCTTCCCTCCATTTGGAAATAATGAAAGATAGGGACATCTTCTTTTGGAGCTCATAGAATTGCGCCCCCAGGTCCAAACTTTTGGAAACTTGGAAGGTGTTTTGAGAAGAGGCACCAGATGCTATGTTGAAAATTTGGTGCCTCTACCTCAAAAAACAGCCCCCCCCAAAGAACCCCAGATAGCCACAAATCAATTCCCCATTATACCCTATGGGAATCAGTCTATAGGGTATAATGGAATGTCCAGCAGACATTCCCCCCTTTTTTGCTAACCCTGAAGCAGGGGAAGGGTCTCCAAACTGGGGAATCTCCTGTTCCCCACTTCTCTTATGTTATTATATTTTTAGGGTAGTGGAAGTTTAGCTGTCCTGGATTTGGATTGAGTCAAGACTCAAAATTTAAAAGTTTGAATCTCACTGGGTGGTTGAAGTTATCTGCTGTCAAACTTTGGTGGGGGAAAGTGGGGGAAATTGATTAGTCTATTGTGGTCCACATCCTAATGGGCACAGAGAACCTGAGGGAGGCAGTGTGGCTAACATGATTGAACTGGTTGAAGTGAACTAGATCTGCAAGGACACAAAAGTCTGGGTGAGGCAGGATAGTTCCTGAAACAGGATGAAAGGCAAATTAATTACTTGAGTAATTCTTTCTTGATTGAGTAAAAACAGAAAAAGAGGAACTGGGAGTTAGTTAATGAAACAGCAACTTCCTTGGGTTGGGCAGACACATCTGGGGTATGTCAGGATATTGGATGATATCTCCAGTGCTGAAAAGTCTTTTGTTTTTAAGAACGATATGCCACTGAGCTGGGGGAAGATTGCACTTAATCAGTTTCTAATTCCAGCACATCCTTCATTTTGTCCCCTTGGGATTCTCCAATGTCATGGCTAAATGCAGTTGCCTTCATGAGACTCCCCAAAGTTCAGATCCGCTTGTTAAAGGGAGTGCGTGTTAAGTCCAAAGTAAGAGGGGGATCCCACTGTCTAAAGGGTTTAACTGGAGAAGGAAGCAGGATCACAGAAGGTCCTAGGTTCAGTCTCCACTAGAAGGATCAGGTAACTGGAAAGGCTTCTGGAAAGAGAGCCAGTTTGGTGTAGTGGTTAAGTGTGCAGACTCTTTTCTAGGAGAACTGGGTTTGATTCCCCACTCCTCCACTTGCAGCTGCTGGAATGGCCTTGGGTCAGCCATAGCTCTTGTAGGAGTTGTCTTTGATAGGGTGGCTGCTGCAAGAGCTCTCTCAGCCCCACCTACCTCACAGGGTGTCTGTTGTGGACGGGGGAAGGTAAAGGAGAGGGTGGGATATAAATCCAATATCTTCCACCTAAGACCCTGGAGAGCCACTGATATTAGCCTTGATGGACAGTCTGATTCATTATAAGAGAGGTTCATGTGGTCTCGTGACTTGGTATAATAGCTTCTTATCTAATTGGTTGAAGTTGAAACAACATACTTGACTAGATAGACCTTTGGTCTGATCCTGCATTGTGCCATATTAGCTTCTCTGACCATTCGCATCTCGAGCCAAGAGGTGTTTTTGTGCCTTGCAAGAACAGACCACATCAGTGATTCCAGACAGGTTGCAGCAACCTTGTAAAGTCCCCCAAAAGCCAGAAAGTTTCACAACTCCTGTGTGTCCACGGATGTCCCCTGGCCCCGGCCTAGTAAATATGTGTCTCTTTATGTTGATTACAGAGTCCTACCTTCACAAGACGCCAGGCTCTATTAGCCACCAAATTAAATTTGGGGTACGTAATAGCTGGCTGCTCCCAGGTAGCTTTGTTCAACAAATAATGAAAAGCAGCCTGAAAATCAACTTACCTAGCCATTTATTCTGTGGATAAATGCAGGAGAAAGCAATAATAGCCATAACCGAGATTTATATAGCTCCTTTCACATCCCAAAGGATCCCGAGGGCTTTATTCACGGCAGCACAAAGAGGTGGCTTGTGCACTTCTGGAATGCAAAGCTTCTGAGGCTGAAATACAGCTGCCGCTCCAAGTTCATCATAAAGACTCTTTTTAAAAAAAATGATGAAAAGAAACTAGATCCTAATTGTTGCCAAGTCTTTGTGACACGGGATTCATTGGCTGTCTCTGTGTCTAAAAAGTATTTATTTAGAAAATTTGTATGCTGCCTCTCCAGCTCAGGGCTGTTCACAGTTAAAGCGGTAAAAATAATTTTAAAAACCCATGGGATCAATAAGAACAAAAGAAAAAAATGATTAAAATGTATTCAGTATCAGTACAAGGTAGAGAATCATAGAATCATAGAGTTGGAAGGGATCTCCAGGGTTGTCTAGTCCAATCCCCTGCACAATGCAAGAAATGCACAAACACCACTCTACAAATCTTTAATGTTCTTATCCCCAGTTTCTGGCATCATATGAGGCTTTGAATTATTGTTTCGCTCCCCCATACAATTTCATTTAAAGCCCTCCTATTAGGTTAGCAAGGTTGTTACCGAACACCCTTTTTCCTACCACCATAAGGTGCAAAACATCTCCTGATAGAAGACCACCATCTCAAAAGTGTAAGCCATGGTCCAGAAATCCGAATCTTTCCTGATGACACCATCGAAGCAGCCAGTCGTTTATTTGAAGTATTCTTCTTTCTCGTCCTAAGCCACGGCCTTCAACAGGAAGAACTGATGAGACCACACCCTGTGCGCCCAGCTCCTTCGCCTTCTGACCCAGAGCCACATTCTTTTCTTATATGTTCAGGACTATGACGGGCAGTATCATTCGTTCCCACGTGGATCAGGAAGAAAGGATAGTAATCCGTGGGCTTGATAAGTTTTCCAGTCCTTTCTGTCACGTGCTGGATGCATTTACCTGGCAGACAAGTAGGACCAGAACCAATGCATTGAAATTAAATCAAAAAAGTTTCCAGCTAAACATCAGGAAGAACTTCCAGATACAGCAGATTTCTCAGTGGAACAGGCTTCCTCAGAACGTTGTGGGCTCTCTTTCTTTGGAGGTTTTTAAGCAGAGGCTAGATGGCCATCTGACAGCAATGCTGATTATGCGAACTTAGGTAGATCATGAGAGCAAGGACAGTCAGTGCTTATTAGGGTTTGTAGAATCTTTTGGGCTCAAGTGCCGTGTTCTACTGGAGAAAGTTTTCCTTTCAGACGTTTCGTTCTCCGCAGCTGAGAACGAAACGTCTGGAAGGAAAACTTTCTCCAGTAGAACACGGCACTTGAGCCTGAAAGATTCTACAAACGCTAATGATGTTACCAGCCGTGAAAACCTGAAATCTTTGATAGTCAGTGCTTAGTTCTTGTGTCCCCTTCTTACATGCTCAGGGAAATGTTGATTGCTACTTCGGGTTCAGGAAGCAATTTTTTCTACAGGCCGGTTTAGCCAGGGATCCTAGAGGGTTTTTGCCACCTTCTGGGCATGGAGCAGAGGTCACTGCGGGAGTGCGGGGTGGGGGTGGGGGAGTGAATTTCCTGCATTGTGTAGGGGGTTGGATGAGATGACCCAGGAAGTCCCTTCCAACTCTAGGAATCTATGATTCTATGGACTTTACCAATAAAAACAACCAATAAAAGCAAATCAGAGCATAGTAACTGGAAAAAGAGCAGTGTAAAATTATGTTGATAAGTATGTTGGGTAGGAGCTAACCACAAGACAGTGAACAAAGATGGCATCCCTATGTTTAAAACCTGAGATAGGAGAAACATTTTGGCCTATTACCTAAAAGTGAGCAAGGTAGATACACCAGGAAAGCTTTGAGGAGAGGGCAGTCCAAAAGTGCCACAAACAAACAAGCAGGGCTATTTTTTGAGCAGGAATGCAGAGGAACACAGTTCCGGCTGGCTTGGCATCCGGAGGTGTGGCATAATATGCAAATGAGTTCCTGCTGGGCTTTTTCTACAAAAAAAGCCGTGCGAACAGGCCTTGTATCTGGTTGTCATCTGCCTTGCCTCTGTGGTCAGGGCTGGACATTATGGGAGAAGCAGGGCTTCTGCTATAGCTAATGCTGGATCTGGGTGGCCCAGGCTAGCCCAATCTCATCCGTTCTTGGAAGCTAAGCAGGGTTGGCCCTGGTTAGTACTTGGATGGGAGACCATCAAGGAAGTCCTGGGGAGGTGTGTAGAGACAGGCAATGGCAAACCACTTCTGAATGTCTCTTTGAAAACCCTACAGTAGGGGTGGTGAAACTTTGAGAGTCACAAAGTTTGTCCTGGCACCTGCATTCACATCTTTGATAAAAATGTCTTCAATTGCGACAAGCCACAAAATGGTCGGGCAAGCTTCTTGTGTGCAAAAACATAAGCTGGTTCATGTACACAAGTTCTTTCACCACCAGTATTGTCTTGGCCTGACACTTTACAACCATGACAGAAGGCTTCTCATATATTACATCAGAGACTTCTCTGACCCCCATTCCTTGTGTTCTGATGGTGCAGCAAATTAAGAGGTACCGGCAACTGATGTGCTCTCAGAGCTGGCAGAAATATCTCCCTTCTCGTGACCTTCGTGGGCATGGCTCAGGGTGAGAATCATCACCGCAGCATAGATAAATTAAGGGACTTTTCTTAGGGAGTCTGAGCTATAAAATAATTGCACAGCACAAGACAGGAGATCATCTATCTTTCCGGACAGAAACAGTTCTTGTTCAGCCTACAGACTGAGGTCAGGTTAGACTGAAGCAGGACCAAGAGACCCCTGATTCTGGGGGAAGGAGGTTGAGTAAAATTGGGATTGTACAAACCCTCTTTTCTCCCTAAGGTATTTTGCAAGTCTTTGGAAATTTGACAGATCAAGAAATTGCAGCTTCAACTCAAATTTCTCTTTGGAGAGCAAATCTCTTAAATACAGATTACAATGTACCAAAGTACAGATTAAAATGTATAAGTACCCATGGGGAATTTATGGGTCTCTACTCCAGGGTTTGTTTGTTTTTTTGTGGCAGAAATTCCTTTGCATATTAGCCCACACCCCCTGATGCAGCCAATCCTTCAAGAGCTTACAGTAGGCCCTATAATAAGAGCCTTGTAAGCTCTTAGAGGATTGGCTACATTAGGGGGTGTGGCCAAATATGCAAAGGAGTTCCTGCTACAAAAAAAGCCCTGCTTGTCTCCATTTCTACAGTTTTGATCCAAGTTGATTCCCAACTGCTGTCCTGTGGCAGACTTCCATATGTTGCAATATGCAGCTTGGCCCTGAGATCTTGATGCTTGATGTTCTGTAGATGCATGGTTTTAGATGACAATATGGTGGCAGCTCAACCATCTGACATATTATCAAAATACTTTCTTTTTGCTTCAATCAGAATCCATGGGCTGACAGAAAGGTCCCAGTCAGTTATATTAATCCTGAAGTTTGTCCTTCTGTAGTTGATGTTGCTTGTTTTTTTTTTTTTTTTGGCATAACAGAAAAGAAAAACAAGGTCCAAAGGAATTTCAAAATGAGACATACAAACCACAGTAATTTGCAAGCCCAACCAGCATGGGAATACAAGGTTACATGCAAATCTTAGCTAAGAAAAGTGGGGCGGGGTATTTCCCTACCTGACTCCATTTTTAATTTCTTTCTCATTCACTGCTAGGGCCAGAAATTCTGCAACCTGTTCAGCCAACAAAAACTCTATCCTTTTCTTGTCACCAAGTTGAGGGTTAAGAGGTTTTATCAGGGTTAAGAGGGGTTAAGAGGAGAGGTTTGATCAGGCGCCATCAGTCCAGGGAAAGTAACGGGCAGTCTAGTAGAAAGTGCCGTATAGAGTCAGGTTCTCTACCACATCTGCACTGTCTCTGTTCGTAAGGGATCCCCTTATATCTACCAGAGACCATGGACGATTGAAATATGTTGAGCCTGGCCAACATAAAAGCTCGGTGTTGATGTGGGCTGATTAGATTTGAGAAGAACTGAGCCATGCAAATTTGGGAAGGGGGAATGTCCAAGAAGCGGGGAGAGCATGTACCATTTGCTTCAGCAATTGTTAATTGGGAGTGAGCTTGTTCTTGGCCATAAGAAGGGCTTGATCATGATGCACGCACCATTTCAAATTATAATGGAAAAGAACTCCCAAGTGCCTAAAAGATTTAACTTGGTCAATGCATCTGCCATTAATTTTCCAGGCATTCTGTTTCCATGATTTGGAGAACAGCAGGATTTTGGTCTTATCATAGTTGATGGACAAGGAGTTCTGGGTGCAGTATGAAATAAAAGATGACAAAGAACGCATTAATCCTACTTTGGTGAGGGATAAAACAGCAGCGTCGTCAGCATATGAGAGAACAGGGACCAGTTCGGAATTTAGTTGAGGGGAATGTCCGTCTAATTTAGCTAAATAAAGGGAAAGGTCTATGAGAAACAAATTGAACAAGGAGGGGGCCAAGACGCAGCCCTGTTTTACCCCCTTGGAAATAGGATTTTTTTTTTTTGCGTCAATGCACCCTTGTTAGTGAATTTGACCTGGTTAGAATTACAGAGTTGGAGTTTGCATATCAAAAACAAAAGGCGTTGATCGATGCCTAATTTAAATAGTTTGTCCCACAAAAGCTGCCTATCAATTGGGTCGAAAGCTTTGCGGAGATCGATAAATGCCACATATAGCTTACCTCTGGAGTGTTGAAGATATTTTTTGACTAAAAAGGATAGTGTGATGCAATGATCCAGCGTGGAGTGGTTAGCTGTGAAACCTATCTGTTCCTTCCCTGACAAACTATGTTCCACCATCCAAGCGTATAGCTTCTTTAATAAGTTATCAAAGATTTCAGGTTTTCACGGCTGGTAACATCATTAGGGTTTGTAGAATCTTTCGGGATCAAATGCCGTGTTCTACTGGAGAAAGTTTTCCTTCCAGACGTTTTGTTCTCAGCTGCGGAGAACATCCTCAGTGGCGTTGCAGCCGGAGCAGGCGCTCAGACCTTCTTGGCTGCTGTGCATTGAGTGGGGCCAGGGCTGCTGGAGAGCTGCTATTTCTAGGCTGGAGGGGGTGTGATGAAAGGGCAATTAGTTTGTGGATGTGCCCATTGTTTGGTGGGGCTTCCTGGAAGGGTAGTGATAAGGAAACTGGCTGTTGAATGTGACCATTGTTCCGTGTTAATTGCTGGGAGGGTTGGAAGGGGTTTGAAGATAAGGAAGATGGTTGTTGACTGTGCTGATTGTTCTGTGGAATTTGCTGGTTGTTCTGAGACTTTCTGCAATTTATAGTCTGTAGGGTGTTTTGCAGAGCTGGGTACCAAGATTGGTGGATGAAAATGCCTTCTTCCTTTCTGTTAATAAGTGTTTAGCATAGAGTTTCCCTATGACAGATAAAAGGCTAATAGGTCTATAATTCTCGGTATTGTTGGAATCACCTTTTTTAAAGATTGGGGTTATTATAGAGTTTAGCCATGTTTCTGGAAGGGAATCAAATTTATCGATCAGAGTAAAAAGTTGTGCCAATGAGGAGGACCACCACTCAATGTTGCTTGGTTTTTTCCCCAAATAATTCCTCCCCTGAGTTCTTCTCCAGATTGAAAGTAAAATGAACACATACAAACACATGAAGTTGCCTTATAGTGAATCAGACCCTTGGTCAATGTTGTCTACTCAGACTAGCAATGGCTCTTCAAGGTGTAAAGAAGAGGTCTTTCACATCACCAGCATCAACTGGAGATGTCAGGGTTTGAACCTGGGACCTTCTGCATGCCGAATAGATGCTCTATAATTGAGCCATGGCCCCTTTCTGTTGTTTCTGTGCATGTGCTGTTGGCATCAAGTAGCATAAGCACTCAAAGTCAGCCAATGTAGCCATTTGCAAAAAAGTTCTTTAAAATGAAGTGTTTTCACCTACATGCTTAATGATATCCATCTGGATTATCGACCTGGTAACTTTTTACATGATGGAGACCTTCTTTGTTGGAAACAGGTGTCTACTTCTTGATTGCAAACATTGCATGGGATTGTTGGCCATCCCGATGCAGAGCTCATCCCTGGATATGAATTTGTTAAACGGGAGCTGGGTTCATTTCCAAGTGGCTCCCTGCTACGGTTGATAGTAGGAGCTTCGATTCCCAGGAGCAGTATGATCAGGCAATTCACTCACCTCCCTGAAGAACGTGTGCTACCCATGACACAGGAGAAAACTCTCCATACAGATGATCCCCTCACTGTCACCATATTCTCACTGAGAAAACCAGAGAGCCAATTCCAAATCCAGCCGTGGAGAATTCACATACCACAGCTTCATCTCAGCTCTTGTTGGTAGGGTTGGCCAGGGCTTTTTTTGTAGCAGGAACTCCTTTGCATATTAGGCCACACACCCCTGGTGTAGCCAATCCTCCAAGATCTTACAGTAGGCCCTGTAAGAAGAGCCCTGTAAGCTCTTGGAGGATTGGCTACATAAGAGAGGTGTGGCCTAATATGCAAAGGAGTTCCTGCTACAAAAAAAAGCCCTGGGGTTGGCCATGTTCAGAGACCTCCAAGGAAGACTAGGGTTGCTCTAGAGAGGAAGGCAACTGCAAACCATCACTGCTCATCTCTTGCCTTGAATACCCCATGGGCAGAGTTGCCATGAGTTGGTTGTGACCTGATGGCACATTCTTCTCAGCTCTTACTGTTGAGACAATTCAGAGGCAATTATCGACTTCCAATCTAGACACTCTTGCAAAGAAATCCATACAAGGCTAAAGTTTGAGAACTGCTGCTTTCGGTCAACTCCAGCGATAGCTATTCAGCACCATCACTATGGTCTCCTTTGAAGATGCCACATTGTTTTGTGCTCAGAATCACTATCAGTCTATTGTTGTCAGTGATCCTTGGGGTATTGCACAAAACTTGCCCAGGTATTGTACTGATCTGAAGTTGTTTGTACTCAGCTATGACCCACCTGCAGATTTTCAAGTTCCCACTTTCAGATAGAGAGCACAGTGCTAAGCTGTTAGCAAAAGTGTCCATGATCTTCTTTCAGTCACAAGTTCTTTTGATCAGCAGACGGGTGCTTTCCATCTGAGATGAACTATTTTCTGGTCAGCCGTTTTCTCTGTGAATCTGACCTGATCTTTCAAAGGAGCAGGGCTTTTTTTTTGTAGCAGGAACTCCTTTGCATATTAGGCCACACCCCCTGATGCAGCCAGTCCTTCTGGAACTTACAATAGGCCCTGTACGAAGAGCCCTGTAAGCTCTTGCTGGATTGGCTACATCAGGGGTGTGTGACCTAATATGCAAAGGAGTTCCTGCTACAAAAATGCCCTGCAAACAAGCATGCCCCTGTCCCAGCTTCATGATCTAAGATTCTTTTGACTGTATTTAAATAAAATAATAATAATAATAATAAAAAAGATTGGTCAATATTAGATAATTCCTTCCTTCAGGAAAAGGTATAGTTTTTTGGGTTTTTTAACAGTGGAAAATTTAGGATTGCTAAACACAAATGAATAGAGGTTTACAAGATTATACATGGGATGGAGAAAGTAGAGAAAGAAGTCCTTTTCTCCCTTTCTCACAATACAAGAACTCACGGGCACCCAATGAAATTGCTGAGCAGTCAGGTTAAAACGGATAAAAGGAAGTCCTTCTTCACCCAAAGGGTGATTAACATGTGGAATTCACTGCCACAGGAGGTGGCGGCGGCTACAAGCACAGCCAGCTTTAAGAGGGGATTGAATAAAAATATGGAGCAGAGATCCATCAGTGGCTATTAGCCACAGTATAAATATATATATGTGTGTGTGTGTATATATGTTTGTATATGTATGTATGTATATGTGTGTGTGTGTATACCTATGTATATATACACACACATATATTGGCCACCGTGTGACACAGAGTGTTGGACTGGATGGGCCATTGGCCTGATCCAACATGGCTTCTCTTATGTTCTTATGTTCTTAATAGACAAGGAAACCTGCCCCCCCCCCCCCAATAAATTGTGAATATTAGACCTGGTGGATCAGACTAAATGGTCATTAGCCCAGCAACCTGTTTCCATTTGTAAAAAAAGAAGGTAAAGGTAGTCCCCTGTGCAAGCACCTGTCGTTTCCTTCTCTGGGGTGACGTCGCATCACAACGTTTTCACTGCAGACTTTTTTACGGGGGTGGTTTGCCTTTGCCTTCCCAAATCATCTACACTTTTCCTGCAACAAGCTGGGTTCTCATTTTACCGACCTCGGAAGGAAGGAAGGCTGAGTCAACCTTGAGGCAGCTACTTGAATCCAGCTTCTCCCGGGATCGAACTCAGGTCGTGAGCAGAAAGCCCAGACTGACGTACTGCAGCTTGACCACTCTCTGCCACGGGGCTCTTATTACTTCCGATTGTAGCCAGCCCCAAAGCTTCTGGGCTGTTCTGAAGCAGGGCCTGAAGTCAACCTTCTTTGCCCATCCTTGGCCATGATCTGGCAACTCTTGTCAGCTTATCCAAATGGGCGATTTAGAAATGAAGCTAGCCTGATGACCCAGACATGCCTGATCTCATCAAACCTCAGAAGCTAAGCAGGGTCAGCCCTGTTTAATCCTTGATGAGAGACTACCAAAGAAGTCCCGCACTGCTACACAGAGGCAGGCAATAGCAAACTTGCCTTGAAAACTGTCGGAGAAACCCTATGGGGTTGCGGTAACGTTAGCTGTGACTTGACAGCACTTTCCATCAGGAGTGAAGCTACAGTCCTCACCTTTGTCACCCACGTTTCCACCGGCATGTGCTACGCTGCAAGTATGAGCCAGTGCTAGGCCTGAAATACTGTACATCTGGTATCTGTTGAGAACGCAGGTGTTGGCAAAGTTGTCGATCAATATTTCTTATCGAGCCGGCAGCTGCCCACGTGGTGTCCCCGATGCTTAGGTGTAATGATGCAGTTACTGTAACTATAAATCTAGCCTGTGGTTTACACAGGGCTGATGGTATTTGATTTCACTTCAATCAATGTTTGTAATCTCTGCCTCGCTGGGTTGTCTCTTTTACATTCCAACAGTCGAATGGGGACCGGCGTCCGGTGGTCCGTGCGCCGCATGAGGGAGTGCCAGAAGAGAGCTGGCGTGCCTTCAAAATGAGCTATAACAAGACACTCCTTTGAAATGGGAAACTGGAATCATTTTTCATCCAGGGGAGCTCTGCAGGCAGGAAACTTGGGAGAGAAACTTTGCAGAGCTGAGCAGCTAAACTGCAAGCCGGGAAGTTCCAAGTTCAAATTTGACTCCAGTTGCGAATTCTCACAAGGTTCCATCCTCTCTCAGCTGCTACCCGTTCCCTAGGGTAGTAGGATGAGAATGCCATTGAGCAGGGCTTTTTTGTAGAAAAGCCCGGCAGAAACTCATTTGCATATTAGGCCGCACCCTCTGATGCCAGGCCTGCCTAGGGTTGCCAAGTCCAATTCAAGAAATATCTGGGGACTTTGGGGATGGAGCCAGGAGACATTGGGGCGGAGCCAGGAGCAAGGCTGTGACAAGCATCATTGAACTCCAAGGGAGTTCTGGCCATCACATCTAAAGAGACAGCACACCTTTTAAAATGCCTTCCTTCCATAGGAAATAATGAAGGATAGGGGCACCTTCTTTTGGGGCTCACAGAATTGGACCCCCTGGTCCAATCGTTTTGAAACTTGGGGGGTATTTTGGGGAGAGGGACTAGATACTATACTGAAAATTTGGTGCCTCTACCTCAAAAAACAGCTCCCCCAGAGCCCCTGAAACCTCCAGATCAATTTCCCATTATACCTTATGAGAATCGATCTCCACATAGGGAATAATGAAGTGCTCAGCAGATGTTTCCCTCCCCCCCCCCCCGGGTTTCTGGCGACTCTGAAGCGAGGGATTGGCCTCTCTACTCACAAGTTGCTGCCAACTTCTTCAAAGTAACACAGACACCCCATCCCAAGAGGAAGCCTTTCAATCGGAGACTGATGTCTCTGGAGGTGGAAAGGCACATGCTCCTCTGGGGGCGGGGCTTCCCCCTGCTGGCCAGCTGACTGGGGGCGAGAAGGAGCCTGGGAATGCAGAAGAACCCCCCCTGGGACCTGGGGGTTGGCAAGCCTAGGCCTGCCGGAACTGTGTTCCTGTTCATTTCTGCTAAAAAAAAAAAAGCCCTGCTGCTGATCAACCTTACTGGGTTGTTTTAAAAATTACAGGAATATCCAGGGCTTTTTTTTAGCAGGAATGCAGTTCCAGCTGACTTGGTGTCAGGGGATGTGGCCTAATATACTAATGAGTTCCTGCTCGGCTTTTTCTACAAAAAAAAAGCCCTGGGAATATTTCTTTATTTTACAAAGGCCCATATCAAGCCTGTGGTCACTTCTGGAGATTTGAGAAAGGATAGTGGGCACCATCACAAAATGGCTGCCTTGGAAGGCAGGACAAATCACAAAATGGCTGCCCCAGGGATAATAACAAAATGTAAGGAGTCTCCAAACTAAACCTTGTACCATGGGGGTAGCTAAATCTGAGCGGGCACTCCTTGCAGACCCAGAGTTGATGGTGGCGGAGGTCTGGCGAAAGCATCAAGTCTGAGCTGACTCATGGGGACCTCATAGGGCTCCTGAGGCAAGAGACAAACAAAGGTCGCTTGCCATTGCCTGCCTTGACCTCCTTGATGGTTTCTTGTCCAAATACAAGAAACCAGCTCTGCAAATCTCATCCAGGTTGGATGGAAAACAGAAAGACGACAGCCAGAAACCACTGGGGAGGGGAAACTCCCCCTGCCCCGTCAAGTCGTAGCCCTGTAGGGTTTTCAAGGCAAAGAGACGTTCAGAGGTGGTTTGCCATTGCCTGCCTCTGCTCAGCAACCCTGTACCTTCCTGGGTCGTTTCTTGTCCACATACTAATGAGGGCTGACCCTGCTTAGTTTCCAAGAAATGATGGTATCAGCCCAGGGCTTTTTTGGTAGAAAAAGCCCAGCAGGAAGTCATTTGCATACTAGACCACGCCCTCTGACATCACCATTGTTTTGCACAGGGTTTTTTGGCAGGGAATGCCCAGCAGGAAGTCATTTGCCTATTAGGCCACACCCCTGATGCCATGCCAGCCAGAACTGCGTTCCTGCTCCAAAAAAGGGAGGAGGGAAGCCCGGGATCAGGCTAGCTGATACCTTCTGGGGAAGGCTTAAAGTCCTTCTTCCTATGGGGTGGAGAAATGCCAGGACCAGCTTTTGGCTTCGTTTGAGAGAGAGTGAGTGTCAGGAAACACACCAGTAGGCCATGGATCCCCCAGCACCCTACCTGGGATTCCTTTGTATGGAGCCCTTGAGGTTTGGCCTGAAGTGACACACCTGATGGGCCTGTGATATTAGAATGGATGTGCCTCCGTCAATATTAAGTGTTATGCTGTGCCCTGTTTCTTCCAGCAACCAATCAAAATTTGGAAAAGGAGCCCTGACCTGAGTAACCCAGGCAAGCCTGGTCATGCCAGATCTTGGAAGCTAAGCGGGGCCGACTGGCAAGTACTTGGATGGGAGGCCTCCTTGGCATACCAGATGTGGGAGATGGGGGCAGGCTTTATTCAGTCACCTTTATGCCCCCAGTAGGGGTCAATCACAGAGGTCACCATGACTTCCAGGTGTGTGTGCACGCACACCCATACATACAAAGGAACTTGGAAAAGGTGATGTTCTATTAGGGGAGAGGGGAGTGAGCAGATATGAAGAAACAGAAGCTTTGGATTAGAGGCATCCCACCCTCTTCCAGCAAGGGGGGAATGGGGGTTTGGTTAGGCCTTCCTTTTCCCCATTTCTGGAAGGAAGGCTTCCACTGGTGGGACCAAATTAAGCCAATTTACCTCTAGGTGGCTTCAGTAATGGGCCATTGCTCGGCAGGGAAGATGTGTCTTTGTGGGCAACCCCTGCAACGCTCACTGACTTAGCAATAGAGGACTGCCACGTAGGGTTCCCAACTCCAGCTTGGGAAATTCCTGGAGATTTCTGGGGTGACAGCTGGGCAGGATGGAGTTTGGGGTGTGGAGGAAGATCGGCAGGGAGGTGATGTCACTTCAGTTTCTCCTAGAATGCACAGAATGCCACAAAGCCCGCCCTCCAAAGCTTCCCTTTTCTCTAGAGGGAATTTACATCTGTAATCTGAAAATCAGCTGTAATTCTGGGGGAATTCCATCCACCGTCTGGAGGTTGGTAGCCCAACTGGTAGAGCTTTGGTGACGAATAAAAAAAAAAAGAACAGCCCGTGTTGATCAAGGATCAGAGCTTGGGGGAGGGCACTGGTGGTACTGAAAGAGAGGCGGATTCGTATGGTCCAAGCCAGGCAGAAGTGAAGTGTAGTGCCAGCAGTGGTCTGAAGTCCCCCAAAGCAGGGGAGCCCCTGCTGGGACCTGGCAATCCTACACTGACCTGGCTGTCAGTTATAAGGGCCAGTCCTGTGGAAGACCAAGTCCTGAGGCCCTGGAGAGACTCTGTTAGACTCAGGACAATAACCACCTAAGATTCGTAGAATCATAGAGTTGGAAGGGACCTCTAGGGTCATCTAGTCCAATCCCCTGCACAATGCAAGAAACTCACAAACACCTCCCCCTAAACTCACAGGATTTTAGAATAGAATAGAATCATAGAGTTGAAAGGGACCTCCAGGGTCATCTATGCAGCACAATGCAGGAAACTCACAAACACCTCCCCCTAAATTCACAGGATCTTCGTTGCTGTCAGATGGCCATCTAGCCTCTGTTTAAAAACCTCCAAGGAAGGAAAGCCCACCACCTTCCAAGGAAGCCTGTTCCACTGAGGAACCACTCTAAACTCACAAGTACCTCCCCCTAAATTCACAGGATCTTCATTGCTGTCAGATGGCCCTCTAGCCTCTGTTTGAAAACCTCCAAGGAAGGAAAGCCCACCACCTTCCAAGGAAGCCTGTTCCACTGAGGAACCACTCTAAACTCACAAACAACTCCCCTAAATTCACAGGATCTTCGTTGCTGTCAGATGGCCATCTAGCCTCTGTTTAAAAACCTCCAAGGAAGGAGAACCCACCTTGATAGACTCATGATGGGACTCAGTAAAAAGCAGCTTCAGGACTTGGTCTCACGTGGGTATAGGGCTGTCTCTCACTGGCAGAGCACCTGCACTTTAAAAGAAGAAGAAGAAGATCTTGGATTTATATCCTGCCCTCCACTCCGAAGAGTCCCAGAGCGGCTCACAATCTCCTTTACCTTCCTCCCCCACAACAGACACCCTGTGAGGTGGATGGGACTGAGAGGGCTCTCCCAGAAGCTGTCCTCTCAAGGACAACCTCTGCCAGAGCTATGGCTGACCCAAGGCCATGCTAGCAGGTGCAAGTGGAGGAGTGGGGAATTAAACCCGGTTCTCCCAGATAAGAGTCCGCACACTTAACCACTACACCAAACTGGCTCAAACCCAAACACGCTGCAGAACCCAAACAAAGACTGCCTTCAAGGAGCAAGGCTTTGCAGGGCCATTGTGCGGAGTTCTCCCAGGGAGGTACATAGAACACCCAGGAGAAGCAGGTAAGTCACTTTCTTCTCTCCTTTCATCCACCATCTCTCCCCTCTAGAAGGTCAAAGTGAAAGACCAGAGAATGAAATGCAGGGGCAGAATCCGTGCCCCCCCTCTCACCTCTTTAGTGACACCCCTCATAAACCTCCGGTGGAAGTCTGAGACCTCCTGAGTGGGGCAGGAAAGGCTTACATAACCATCATCTCATTAACACACCATTAGTGAAGCTGAGCATCTAGTAGATTCGGACACACAGAGAACTCTGTATAATTGGCAGAATATTTTACAGCCATTTATCTCCAGATGACCTTTTTGCTTCCGTGCGGCTAATGGGTTTAGTGCCGTGCATGCAACATGTGTGAGAAATCAGGTGCTTGCGGAGAGGACCGGGGCTGTTCAAATAATAACACTTTCTCCTCTTCTTTGAGATTTCATTTCGCTTGGAGAGGGAAGGAAGGCCGGGCTCATGCTTTGAGATTGCTTTAAAAGCTCCCTGTTGCAAAGCAAAACTGGGAAATTGCATTATTAGTAGATCTGTCTTTCTGAGGACTAAAAGACCAGGCAAGCAACACATTGCTGTGAAATTAAACAGTTGCTGTTGCTGGTGTCTGCAGTGTTGACAATGGGGGACGGCAGGGAAAGGTCAGAGAGAGCTTTGAATGCTTGCTGATCTAGGATCTGGGAGGCCCAGGCTTGAAATCTCCACTCTGCCGTGGAAGCTTGCAGGGTGACCTTTGGCCAGTTACTTTCTCTCTCCGCTCAATCGACCTCACAGGATTGTTGTGAGGATGAAAGGGGAGCAGAGGAAATGAAGTTGTGAGCTGCTTTGGGTCCCCAGTAGGGAAAGAAGAGGCATACATATGTTTAAGATATTTTTGTTTGTTTGTTCACATAAAGGTAAAAAAGGGTAAAGGTGTGCAAGCACCAGTCATTTCCACTCTAGGGTGACATTGCTATCACAATGTTTTCACGGCAGACTTTTTACGGGGTGGTTTGCCATTGCCTTCCCCAGTCATCTACACTTTCCCCCCAGCAAGCTGGGTACTCATTTTACCATCCATATTCTGGAACAGGGCACCTCTGAATATCAGTAGTTGTGTAGTGAACAATGTGAAGGGGCTGTGGCCTCTGGGCTCCTGTTTATAGGCCTTGCGGGTTAACTGTTGGGAGGATAAGATGGAGGTGGAAGAGTAAAGAGTGTAGGGCAGCTTTTCCCACTTGCAGTGTCATGACCCAGTACCAGGCCATGGAAGCCTCAATACCGGGTCACAAGAAAAGCCAAAGCTAGCCTCGCCCCCAGCAAAGCATGAGCTCTGCTTTGCTTCCTTCCTTTCCCATCTCTCTGTTGTGCAGATAAAAGCTAGGCTTAAAGACTGACACAGGCTGCAAAGCCTGAGCTCCGTTTTCCTTGGAGACCTCTATAGAAGAAAGAGACAGGCTTTCCTGTCTCCCGGCTCCACCCCCAAAGTCTCCCGACTCCAACCCCAAATTTTGGTGAGCCATTTTTTATTTATTTATTTTTATTTTATTTATTCGAGATTTATATCCTGCCCTTCCCACAAGCGGCTCAGGACGGCTGAAGTGTAAGGAGAAGTGTAAAAATAACTAGGCCATGGTGGGGGGGGGGGGAGTTTGGGAAACCCTGGTGTAGGGGATGGGGTGGAAAGCTGCTTTGGAGAACCAAGGTTCCATTTATAAAGGAAAATCTGACTTTGATTTTTCAGGAAAATCTGGGAGGTAAATGAGTGCAATAATGCTACCTTGGATACCATTAGGGGTACGGTCAGAGGTTATGGGAACTGTGGGAAGGTGTCTCTAAATGTAACATGCCTGCACCCTATATTTTTCTTGCTCTGTGGCCGATTCCCCACTAGCCTTGCTGCGGTCTCGCGCTCCTTTCCCCCACGGTGCTTCTGCCCGATTTTGCACACGCTGCTGCGTAGTTGCGACTTGCCCAGCCTCTTTCCCAAGTTCTCTCCACGGCTGTGGGATTCTCTGAAAACCAGATTTTGAAGCCATGGAGAGAACTTGGGGAATTGGGGGAGTCACAGCTTCGCAGCAGGGTGTGCAAAATCAGGCAGAAACACCACAGGAAAAAGGAGTGCAAGACTTCAGGAAGGCTAGTGGGGAATCAGCCTGTAATAAAAAAATACTCTTGCATGTTTGTTAGGATGGTGCGGGGGTATAGGTCAACATTATGGAAAATAAAACAGACAAAGTGACTGAAATCTGATTCCTAAGTGTATGTCTGAGGAGGGAAAGCTCTCGAGTGATTAGGGTTGCCTGGTCCGACTCTTGAAATATCTGGGGACTTTGGGGATGGAGCCAGGAGACTTTGGAGGTGGAGCCAGGAGACTTTGGGGGTGGAGCCAAGAGCCAGGGTGTGACAAACATGATTGAACTCCAGGAGTTCTGGCAATCACATTTAATGGCAGCACCTTCTTTGGGGGCTTATAGAGTTGGACCTTCTGGTCCAATCATTTTGAAACTTGAGGAGTTTTTTTTTTAGGAGAGGCTTCTCTTTTGGGACTCACGGCAAGAAATATCTATAAACTTGTTGCAGCAAAATTACCCCAATTTGAACGTCCGACGAAGCTGACCGGTGAAACGGCCAGGTCCAGCGTGCGGCCCCGTCATTGGAATGCGTGGGGGTCTTTTGCTACTTTCTTACCCACTTGCCTCTTTTGAAAGATGGACTGGATCCTGTTACGACTTTTGTAAGAGTTGCAGTGGGGTTAGAGATACATATTGGAGATCCTTGCGTCTTCTTGTCTGCGGTTCATGCACAAGCCTTGCTGAATCGCGAGTTTGTTATACATGTGTATTGTTTACACTTTTGAATGTTTCTATTTTTGTATCTTTGTACACTTTCTAAAAAGCATTTACGACACCAATTTTCCAGTAATTCAAAGCTGTGGGCCTTTTTTGTTTGTTGAGCAGCCACGGCTTCCTTTATTTGTTATTTTGTTTTCCAGCTGGGGACTGGCAGCCCTACAAGGGATATCTGTAAAACTTGCTGGCCGAGGTCAGACACACATAAACTGACGAGCTGGGCATGGATGAAAGCCAGATGCATGTCGGATTTTATGTGGTTGTCCAAACATCAGCATCTGGCAATGGTCATTGGCTCGTTCATGTCCCGAACTGCCATGACTGAGACGTGGACTTTTTTGATAGTACATTAAATCAGGAATAAGAATGCTTCCGATGACTCCCGCGCGTACTTTCTATGTTTGAACGCTCCATTGTAGCTGACTCGTCACAAGCGCACATCCGCTTCCCTGCGAGAGCCCACTCCAAATGATATCATTCTGCCAGCAATTGTTGACTCAGCCTTCCAACCTTCCGAGGTCGGTAAAATATGTACCCAGCTTGCTGGGGGGGAAAGTATAGATGACTGGGGAAGGCAATGGCAAACCACCCCATAAAAGGTCTGCCATGAAAACTTTGTGAAAGCAGCGTCACCCCAGAGTCGAAAACGACTGGTGCTTGCACAGGGGACCTTTCTTAAATGGTGGGGGGAGGCAGATCGCCCACCTTTGCTGTCTCCCTGCCAGGGGAGGAAGATGACCCACCTTTGCCATCTCCCCGCCAGGCGGAGAGACAGCAAAGAGAGTTGCCTTGCTCCCCCCCCCCCATTTAAACACCACGGTGGGATGTTTAAATGGGGGGGGGGCAGAAGATGACCCACCTTTGCTGTCTCCCCGCCAGGCGGAGAGACAGCAAAGAGAGCTCCTGTTCCTTTCTGGGTGTTTAAATGGAGGGGGGGGGGGCAGATCACCCATCTTTTCTGGCACCTTTTTTTTTTTTAAAAAAAAGCCAAGCACAATATCCTACATACTGCGCTTGTGCGAGTGGAATGCCATCTCAAAAAATGAGGTCTGGTTGAGACCTCTGATCAACCAGCGACAGGACCAACGCTGCTTAGAACTGAAGGATGGAGGGATGTCTGATCCGGAAATTCGTTGTAAAAAAGCTGCGGGGTATAATAGCGATGGGTTAGGGATGGATTTAATGGTGAGTGTGACCGCGGCTGCTTTCTTGTTCCCCCAACAATGGTTCCCAGGGGCTGTCATGATTCCTTAGGAAGAAATGGTTAGCTGTGCACCCAGTACCTTTGAGTTGGACCAACCAAATGACACACAACAATGTGAAAGCTTTTGAGTCTCCCAGAGCTCTTCTTCAGGCTAGGATGTTACAAGAAAGAAAGAAAGAAAGAAAGAAAGAAAGAAAGAAAGAAAGAAAGAAAGAAAGAAAGAAAGAAAGAAAGAAAGAAAGAAAGAAAGAAAGAAAGAAAGAAAGAAAAAGAAAAAGAGCTTCAAGCCATAATAAAAAATCTCATATAGTACATTGTTGTTGTTTTTTATTATTATTATTATTATTTATTTATTTATTTAGATGTTAGATGTAGAGCTGATGCTGGTATCTGGTGACTCCACCAAGCTCATCTCCTGCCATAAATTTTGTTAGTTTTTAAGGTGCTGCTGGACTCTTGCTCTTTTCTACTGCTACAGACAAACATGACCACCCATCTTGATCTGTCTGGGGAGAACTGCTTAGGACCTTAGATCCAGGTGGGCAGCTGTGTTGGTCGAAAGCAATAGAACAAAGTGGGAGTCCAGTGGCGCCTTCAAGACCAACAAAGTTTTATTCGAAGTGTGAGCTTTCGTGTGCATGCACACTTTCACTTTGTCTGAGGAAGTGTGCATGCACCCGAAGGCTCACATTTTGAATAAAACTTTCATAGAATCATAGCATCAGAGTTGGAAGGGACCTCCAGAGTCATCTAGTTCTACCCCTGCACAATGCAGGAAATTCACAAACACTTCCCCCTAAATTCACAGGATCAGCATTGCTTTCAGATCTCCATCTAGCCTCTGTTTAAAAACCTCCAAGGAAGGAGAGCCCACCACCTCCTGAGGAAGCCTGTTCCACTGAGGAATCGCTCTAATGGTCAGGAAGTTCTTCCTAATGTTAAGCCAGAAACTCTTTTGGTTTAATTTCAACCCATTGGTTCTGGTCTTACCTTCTGGGGCCACAGAAAACAATTCCACACCATCCTCTATAGGACAGCCCTTCACGTACTTGAAGATGGCGATCATATCACCTCTCAGCTGTCTCCTCTCCAGGCTTAACATGCCAAGCCCAGCTCCTTTGTTGGTCTTAAAGGTGCCACTAGGCTCCCACTTTGTTCTATTGCTTAGGACCATGTTACTGAACAGTGCTGTAGATGGCTGAACATGTGACATGGGCTAAAGCAGTTTCAGGTGGTGCTGGGTGTGCTTTGAGAAGCAGAAGAGTGGGAGGATCACTGTCTCCCATACAAATTGCTTCAAGTAATCTTCCAAGATACATATGAACATATGAAGCTGCCTTATACTGAATCAGGCCCTTGATCCATCAAAGTCAGTATTGTCGACTCAGACTGGCAGCAGCTCTCCAGGGTCTCAAGTAGAGGTTTTTCACACCTATTGCCTGGACCCTTTTTGTGGAGATGCCAGGGATTGAACCTGGGACCTTCTGCTTACCAAGCAGATGCTCTACCACTGAGTCACTGTCCCTCTCAATACTGCTTTGTCTGGCCTGATGATGGGCAGCAAGATCTCCCCTCTGAACAGTGACAATGGAATTCAACCCCCCTCCCACCCACCATGCACACACACAGAGAACTTCATTTGTCCCTGGAGCATTTTTCTAACCTTTCACGAAAAGGGCCAGCAACAGGCAACACTGCAGAAAAAAGGCCAGGAGTGCTATTTTTAAACTGATGGAAATAGCAGCAGACAGTACCCATTAGCAGAAGAGATGAGGGGGTTTGTCTTCCACGCCTGAAAAATCATTATGTCTTTGGGGTATTGTAATGAGCGCACATCACACAAGATCCCACCTGAGGACTTCTGTTCTTTCCCGATAGTTGTGTGTTTTAAAAATGAAGCTCATTTTTTTAAAAAAGAACAAAGAAACCATAGATTATTTTAGGAGGAAGAGTGGGGTTTCCAAAGTTTCCAAAACAAAGCCAATGGGATCTTTGTGCTTACTTGAGCTTTTTCCTTCATTAGAAGACGTAGAGAAGAAATCTGTAGCTTTGCTAAATTGTGTCCAGCTAATAAAACTATATAGGCCTGGTGTGCAGGGGGCTCCCCCCACCCCATAAATCAGCAGTGGGGAGAATTAGATGGCGAGAGATGGAAGGAAGATGTTTAATCAGCACTTGTAGGAAATCATTAGCTTCACACCCTCATCTTGCTGCTGGCTCATTCGTCATTCCCAATCACAGCTTTTGCTTCCAGGCCATTAACATTTTTCAATGACTTCCAAATGGAGAGAAGGAAAGGGAGGGAAGAACAAGACACCCAAATTGCCCAAGTGCTGAAGGGAGATGGAAACACACAGAGTCTCCCCCTTTCTCACCTTCTGCTACTTCTGCTTGTAAAATAAATTAGAGATCGTTCAATTTTTTTTTTAAACAAATGCCTCCGATGCATTAGAAATCTATTTTTTTGAAAAATCATTTTTTACAGAGTACTGTGGGGTTTTTTTTGGGGGGGGGGCAGGGGTTGCTTACTAGAATTTATCCAAGTCTTTTTTCTTCTCAGTGTTACTAATTTACATGCGCATTAGTAACACTGAGAAAGAGCAATCTGAAATATGAGCATTTGCTCAGCTGTATCAAGATTCCTTTCCGTTTCCTGGCACGCAGGGAACAGAAGTACATTGGTAAAACATGGCACGAAAATAATTTCCATGCAGTCATTCATACAACCACATCAAGGTTGCTTTTTTGTAGTGTTTTACCACAGTGCCCATCCATTCCACATCCTTCTGATGGTCTGCTGTGGATTTTTTTTGGGGGGGGGGGGGTGAACATGGAGATGTGCATACACTGATGTGCATTTTATGCTTCCAAAGTATTCATAGGTGATATAACAATCTGTGCTTCTCTTGTGATAATACATACCAGTGCACTTTCAACTGCATTGCTCATGGTCACTCCATTCCTTCCTGACACTCCAATGGAAAGTCAGCAAAAATTGTATGTGTACAATTCCTATTCTTTTATGTGAGCAACTTGTGTTGGAATGGCAGATTCCTAGGAGAGTTCTTACCAGGAAGGATTGGGGAACAACCCTGCAGTCACTCAGACTTTTTTGATTTTACTTAAAGCAGAAAGGTTGGAAACTGGGGAATCGCAGTGGGCATTCTTATATGACATATTTTTAATTGGGATCCCTGACTCTCTAAAATGGGGAATGTTTTATCAGGGGTAAAAACAAATTCAGACCATCTCTGGGTAAATGGGGGCAAACACAGTTGCCGAAGCTGAAGCGGTCAATGTAGAAACACAAAATCCACCTTTTCCTTTTCCCCTTCCTCTCACCTTCTCTTTGCAACCAAAAGATGCTTAGCTAGGAGGATAGAAATTTGACCAATAATCCAGAAAGCCATTACTCCTCAGAGCCAAATACTCATACATTATTGTTATTATTTGGAAATTAATAGCCCGATGACTTCAGAGATTGCTTCATAAATCCCCCCACGCCACCCTCTCTGTGCAGTTTGCTGTTGTCATCTAAATCTTAGCACAGAGGCCTGAAAAGCTGTGAGTTTTTCACCTCAGTGTACTGTAGGCAGAACTTGATGAATACATGAACCAGATAGTATCTATCATGGCCAGTATTGTCTTTTGTCAGAGGTCCATTTCTGCTGTTCTTTTGTTTTGTATGACCAAGGATGGTGGTACATTCTGAGTCAATGAGAAGGGGTTGTGGTCCTCATCACACAAAGATGAAGCTGACTTATAATGAGTCAAACCTTGCACTATCAAGGTCATTGTTGTCTTCTCTGGCTGGAAGTGGTCTCGGGTGGAAGTCTTTCACATCACTCACTAAGTTATCCTCTTAGCAGGAGTTGCTCATGATTGAACCTAAGACGTTCGGCATGCAAAGCAATCCTCTGTCACTGAGCCACTCTCCTAATAAAAAAGAGGTGAAGAGCGTTTTCGCACTGACCTTACTCGGGAGCGACGTCCCTCTTCACCACGCAGCGTCTGCGTGGATTTCGCACTAATTGCTCCGCAGAACCTGGAAGAGCCGCAAAGTCCCGCGGCTTTTGCGTCGCAAATGTAAACTGGCCAAAAACCAGTTTACATTTGCGACGCAAAAGCCGCGGGACTTTGAGGCTCTTCCAGGTTCTGCGGAGCAATTAGTGTAAAATCCGTGCAGACGCTGCGCGGTGAAGAGGGACGTCGCTCCCGAGTAAGGTCAGTGCGAAAACGCCCACAGAGTAAGGTTTTGCCCAGAATCTTTTACAAGACTTCTTGAGTAAATGCAAAAGAAACTTTTAATGAAGAATCAGGCAGCAAACACGTGTAGCATGCGCACAAAAGACTACTTGTCTTTAGGGCCGGATCTAGGAAGGGGCAGGGGGGGGGGGGGCGCCAAATCGGGTATGGAGTCCATTGTATTCTATGGGACCATAAGACAGAATGGCCCAAAAGGGGGCATCATTTTTTAATTTTGCCCTGCCTCAAAAAACATGTAGATCCAGTCCTGTTTGTCTTGCCAGACTGACAGCAAGTGAAAGTTACAGCCCAAATACAGGTTACAGGGTAATGGCCCATCATTTTTCCCGCTTAAATGTCTCCTGCCTGAAAGTCTTTGAATTAGTTAACACACCCCAGTGTTGCTTTTCTCCAAGGTTGCATTCCAGCTTTGCAGACGTTTTCCCTTGGTCTTCTGTTACCAGGGACGCAAGATTACCCCTTAGCTTCCCTCGGTGATCTACGTTCTACTGTGGCCTCATTTGTTACCAACAGTATTCTAGATAAATCCCTAAGAGAATAATATTAGTATACATAAAGGTTAATAAATATTGATATCATAATACATAGATGAATACAGATATGAATACATAAAACAATATAGTTGCGGATATATGAATATGCTTTGGATAATTGACCACTCATCAGCAATGACAATACCATTAGGAAAATCAATAGACTGTTTCTAGATGACACGTTTAAAATAAATCCTTGTCAGGGACTTGTACCTGACACACAGAAATACCCGACGCCTTCCTTAGAGCAAGGGTGGCCAACGGTAGCTCTCCCGATGTGTTTTGCCTACAACTCCCATCAGCCCCGGCCATTGGCCATGCTGGCTGGGGCTGATGGGAGTTGTAGGCAAAAAAAACATCTGGAGAGCTACCGTTGGCCACCCCTGCCTTAAAGGGCTTTGTAAACTGGACACCTTTCTATTCTCATTATCTAATCTTGACATATAGGGCTGGCAAGGGATGGGAATCTTTCACCATTATGTCACTATACAATGCAGTCTTCCTGGCCCAGTGAAGAAACAAACAAACTGGATCAAGGTCAAAGTGACATGTTTCCATTTATTATTCATAAGGCATGCATGTGGTCACATTGGTTCTTCTTTCTTCAAGGAGTCCAAATCCATAGGGTTGCCATGTCTCTCCACCACTGCAGTGGGGGACTTGTTCTTCATGCGCACTTTGTGCATGCGGTGCGATGATGTCACTTGGAAGTGATGTCATCATGCTGGGGCCGTCACATGGGAATGCTCTAGGACTCACACTAAAAACTCTATAGTACCATAATAGAGTTTTATTGTAATCCCTACAGTGTCACACTGGAAACACTCTAGGAATTGCAATAAAACTCTATGGTACCATAGAGGTTTTTTAGTATGAGTCCTAGAGGGTCCCTGCGTGACTTCCCTGGAACAATGATGTCACTTCTGGGTGATGTCATTGTGCCGACAATGTCGTGTGACAATGGGACTCTTTGAGGGCAGGGATCCCCCCAGCAGCCTGCTCCCTGCCAGTGGCTTGGGGCCCTCCTGGATGGGGGATCCTTTGGCCCTGGCTGGAGCCTGACGGCCCTAAAAATCCATGTGACACTTTTAAAAAAAATGATTTCTGTTGTTTCATAGGGGTGTATAAATCCTCAATCCAAGCTGGAAAAATAGTCAGAAAATACCTTATTGGTATTTACGAGCTATTCTTTCAGCCAGATATAGAGGGGGGGGGCAGGGCTTTTTTTTGTAGCAGGAACTCTTTTGCATCTTAGGCCACACACCCCTGAGGTAACCAGTCCTCCTGGAGCCTACAGTAGGCCCTGGAATAACAGCCTTGTAAGCTCTTGGAGGATTGACTACATCAGGGGGTGTGGTCCAATATGCAAAGGAGTTCCTGCTAAAAAAAAAAAGTCCTGGTGGGAACCATCCAGTCTATGACTGGTCCTTTCTTTTCCCTGAAATAATTATTTGGATTTTTTAAAATGAGTTTTGTTTACACAGTGTGCATCACTGACGTCAGTGTTCGTGAGGGGGATACATAGCAGATTTAGAATTTCTGAGAACTCAAGTTGAGGCAATTTATATTTTCTGTACTCAGGTAATTGGGAGTTTTACCATACAAAATTCTTCAAATTGAAGCTCCCAGGGTTATGTGGCTGGGCAAATGTAGTTATCATATACATAATTATTACAGAAGGAAATGTACTTTTGGGAATTGATAGTTAGAACTTTGACACTGTGGCATGTGTACAATATATATATTATTTTGCAAACGGATGCTAAGGTGGGGTTAAAATATCATTGCTGTGAGTAAGATGGTGGGAATTGGTTTAGGCAGTTGTGTTGAATTACAGGAGCTTTCCCCCTACTGCTAAAATTCTTCCTCTGAGTGCCTGTTTTCCATCCAATAAGGACTATCCTGACCTTTTCTGCTTCAGGCTGGTGATGATTGGCAAGCCCATTGTTATCAGCAGATACAGGGACAGGATATCATCCCTAAAAATAGAGAAGGGACATCCATTTCAGTAAGCAATCTCCTTTCCCCAATCTACATGAAAAGGAATTTAACTGGGCAGATACCAATTCATGTTTCATTTTATCTCATCACTTCTTAGCTTCCCTGGAAAACATGTGATCCAAGAATTAACATAAACCCAGGATTCAGCATTGGGATCTATTTTTAATGTCAGGACCCTGCCTTGAGATTTGAGATCTAGCACAGCAAGAGGGTCATCTTCCTTATCAGGGTCAATCTCCATGAGACTAAGCTCACAGGATGGGGACCATGGAACCCAGTCAAAAACCTTATGTGATTGGCATGATAACCTTCAGTTCTTGAGTGGTCACATTCAGTTTTGGATTAGACCCACAGTGCATGTCAAGAAGAAGAAGAAGAAGAAAACCATCAATTTATACCCCGCCCTTCTCTCTGAATCAGAATTTCAGAGTGGCTTACAATCTCCTTTATCTTCTTCCCCCATAACAGACACCCTGTGAGGTAGGTGGGGCTGAGAGAGCTTTCACAGAAGCTACCCTTTCAAAGACAATTCCTATGGCTGACCAAAGGCCATCTCAGCAGCTGCAAGTGGAAGAGTGGGGAATCAAACCCGGTTCTCCCAGATAAGAGTCTGCAGACTTAACCACTACACCAAACTTCATTCATTCTCTCACCCACTACTGGGCACTGTTGGGTCCCCTGTGGAAAACCACAGGGTCATCTCATGGTCTTCCACAAAAGGCCAGGTAGCAAAATCATTAAATGTTGGTCTCAGCCTACTTGCACAAAGAGTGGTGTCACTACCTGCCTGAGACAGCTTTAGTGTGGAGTTTTTATTTAACTAGCAACCTGAATAGCTTAGCTTAGCCTGAGTTCATAAGAGAGCCAGTTTGGTGTAGTGGTTAAGTGCGCGGACTCTTATCTGGGAGAACTGGGTTTGTTTCCCCACTTGTAATGTACTGAGTGACGAGACGTGTTGAAGGCAACATGTTTTATTAGCGAGTACATCACAAGGCAAGGCAACGCAGGCCGGGTACCGATTATATACATACCCCGGAACAACCCTCAGTCTGGCCAGGTCCAATCCTGGCCAGTTAAACTTCCCGCCACAGATCTTGATTGGCGGAGCGTATTTGCGAAGCTACATCTGGGGACCAGTGGACTTCCACTGGTCACCTCCATAGCATCCGCTGTGTTGTAATTTCGGAATTGAAATGCAAGACACAACACTCCTCCCCCCTTAGTTCAAAACACGAAGTCTTTCAAGTAGGCTGGTGCCCTGCGTTCCTGGGTCGACCTCCTCAGGGTTATTTGGGGAGTTGGAGCGGCCGCCGTGGCTGGCGGGGTGGCTGGTTCCTCATGGTGGGGTGACGCCGGAAAAGGGCTGTCCGTCACCTGTTGCTGTTCTGGAATCTCCTCTCTGGGGGGTGCTCCCTCCGCTGTGGTGCTCTTCTGCCCGCATAGTCGGTTCAGCCGGCAGAGGCTGGGCAGCTTCCTGGAGTGTTGCTCTTAGTACTCCCCCGCTTCCCGCTCCCCCGATCCCTGTCGGTTCTTCTGGCAATGTGCGACGGCGCAGCTGGTCAATATGCCTCCGTAGGATCTGCCCCCCCCCCCGACAAGACCTCGTAGGAGCAGGACCCGGTGACCCGCAGCACCCGGGCGGCTAACCACTCCGGCCCGCTTGCAAAGTTCTTTGCGTATATCGGATTCCCTGGAAAGAATTCCCTAGCGGCTTCCCTGGTTTTGGGGGAATTGCGGAGGTCCGTAGCTCAGTCAGGATGCAACCTGTCTAGCCTCGTGATCAACTTCCTCCCCATTAGTAACTCAGCAGGGCTTAACCCGGTGACGGGGTTGGGGGGATTCTGTTATCAAATAGGAAGGCTGCCAGGCAGTGATCCCAATCTCCCTGTACAATGTGACCCAGGGCCTCTTTAGTGGTGCGCATCATGTACTCTGCTTGGCCGTTGGTGGCTGGATGGAAAGGGGCGGACCGAATGTGCTGGATGAGGTACCGATTCAAGAACTCCTGGAATTCCCGGGAGGTGAAAGTGGTCCCATTGTCCGTGATGAGGGTCTCGGGAATCCCATGAGTGCAAAAAACCCTTCGCAAGGCTCTGACCGCCGCTACAGTGGAGGTTGAAGCTACGGGAATCACTTCCAACCACTTGGTGTATGTATCGACTAAGATAAAGAATATTTGGCCCTGGTATGGCCCCGCAAAGTCAAGGTGTAACCGGGACCACGGCCTCCTGTTGAACTCCCAACGGTGGACAGGGGCACTTGGCGGGTCAGATCGGGACTCTTGGCAGGGTTGGCACCTTTGAACCCACCCTTCTATCTCCTCATCCATCCCCAGCCACCATACATAGCTACGTGCCAGGGCCTTCATGCGCACTATCCCAGGGTGTGTTTTGTGTAGGGCTTCCAGCACTTGCTTCCGTAATGTGGGGGAAACCACCACCCTGCTACCCCAGAGAAGGCACCCCTTGTGCATGGACAGTTTTTCTCTGCATGATGTGAATGCCCTGAATTCTGCGTCCAGTTTGCCCGTGGGCCACCCCCTTCCCACCCAGTCTAAAACACGTGTGAGGATGTGGTCTCTACCCGTGGCCCTAGCTACCTCGGCGGCGTGGAGGGACCTCTCTGGTAGAATCTCTATAAGCATCACATGGTGGGCGGGGGTGGGATCCGGGTCCATAGAGGGCAGCAGCAGGCAGCTGAGGGCGTCCACATGTCCCATAGCTTTGCTGGGGCGGTGGACCAGGGCATATGTGTACAAGTTGAGGAACTGGTTCCACCGCAGGATGCGCTGTGACAGAATTTGCGGTGTCTGGCGGTCTGGGGTGAGGAGGCCCAGTAGCAGCTTATGGTCCGTGGCGATTGTGAAACGCCTACCATACAGGTAGTCGTTGAATTTATGCACACCCGCCGCTATTGCCAAGGCCTCCTTGTCTATCTGGGTACAGTTGCGCTCCGCGGAAGTCAGGATCCTCGAATAATAGGCCACAGGAACCTCCCTCCCATCCGGGAGTTGGTGCCCCAGAACAGTGCCCACCCCATACAGGGAAGCATCGCAAGCCAGAATCACTGGTAAGGATTCGTCAAAATGGTGGAGCACATCATTGGAAACTAGAAGGTCCTTGACTGCCTGAAAAGCGGCTGCCTGCTTCTTTTCCCAGACCCATGGGGCGTTTTTATCAAGCCTATGAAGGGGTTCTGCAATGGCCACTTTGTGGGGCAAAAATGAATGATAAAAATTTAATAATCCCAAGAAACTTTGTAACTCCATCTTGTATGTGGGGGCCAGGGCGTGGACAATAGCTCTGGTCTTGTTGACCGTCGGGCAGATTCCTGCAGTGTCTACTGCAAACCCCAAGAACTCTACACTCGACATCCCGAGGGAACACTTCTCCCACTTTACTTTAAGTCCCACCGCCTGGAAACGGCAAAGTACCTCCCGCAGACGGCTGCTGAACTCCTCAGCGTCCAGGGTGGCAATCAAAACGTCATCAAAAACGGTTGCACTCCGGGGATCCCTTTGAGAAGAGCATCCATTATGCTCTGAAAAATCCCCAGAGCCACACTAACTCCAAATTGCAACCACCACACCCGAAAAGCTCCCCTGTGAGTCACAATGGTCTGGGCTTCTGCTGTCTCGGTGTCCACTGGGAGTTGCTGGTACGCCTGGGCCAAGTCCAGTTTCCAAAAACCTTAGAGCCTGCTAGGGCTGCCAGTACGTGGCTGACCACCAGTACAGGGTATGGGTTGTCCTGAAGTACGTTATTTATTGTGCACTTGTAATCAGCGCATATGCGCACATCTCCATTCGGCTTCACTGGAGTGACTATGGGTGTTTCCCATGCAGCATGGGATACCGGTTCTAGCATTCCCTGGGCCGTGAGGCGGTCCAGTTCTGCTTCTGTTTTTGGTTTAAGAGCGAACGGAACTCACCTGGCCTTCAGCTTTATCGGTTTCATGTGGGGATTGAGGGGTAAGGTGATGGGAGGCCCCTTGTAGCACCCCAGCAACCCATCAAACACTTCCGGGAATTCCCGGCACACGTGCTCGAAATTTTGTGTTCGCATCTGCTGCACCCCCACTATTTGAATACCCAGCGGTCGAAACCAGGCCAGCCTCAGTAATGTGGTGAGCTGGCGTTTGACCACGAGAATGTCCAGCTCTCCCTTAAAGTTCTTAAACTCTACCCTTACAGTGGCCCAACCCAAAATCTGTACAGGGTTGTTTTGAAGTCCCGCAGTATGAAGTCCGCCAGTTGCAGCCGGGGCCGACCACGGGGGCAAAGTTTTCTTAGAGACTTCTCCAAAATTATGGAAATGGAGGAGCCCGAGTCCAGCTCCATTAGGCATGGAGCGCCCTCGATTAGGACCGACACCCTGACCTTATCTGGAGTGGTGAGGGGCAAATTCATTACCTGCAGGCTAGTCGATGCGGTCAAGTCGTAGTTGGTGGACTGGTGTCTGCGGGTGGCCTTGGCCCAGCAAGCCCGCACTATGTGGCCCACTCTTCCGCAGCTCCTGCAGTCCATGTTGTGGTAGGGGCAGTCCCGGCGCTCCCACAGCTGGTGCACTTGGTGTTGGCTGGTCTCTCTGTTGCTCGTGGCCCTATTCCTGGTTGGCAACGTAGCTGGTTTGCCTCCTCCTACTTCTCTGGGTTGCCCGGTGCCATCTCCTCCTGGTGAACGGCTTCCACTCGCAGGTTGTTGTAAGTGTTGGTTGCTCTCTCAAATGCGGTGGCTTCGTTGAAGGCGAGTTGGAGGGTGAGCTCTTCCTTTGCAAATAGCTTTTGCTGCAGTCTTTCATCTTGGAGGCCCCAGACGAAACGATTCCTCAGGGCTTCATCTAGCTTGTTGAAGCTGCAGTTCCCTGCGATTTGGCGGAGGGCGGCCAGGTAGACGGCGGCTGTCTGTCCCGCCCCTTGATCCCACTTGTGGAAGAGGAATCAGCGGGCGATGATGGAAGGCTGGGGCAAGAAGTGCCCGGTCAGGAGTCTGACTATCTCCTCGTTTTCTCCATGATCTTCACAGGGGCTGAGAGACCCTTTGCGATTTCGAATGTGGCCTCCCCGCAGATACTCAGGAGCACGTCTCTCTTGCGGCTGTCATCTGTAATCATGTTCGCTCATAGGTAGCAGTCGACCCGCTTCGCGTAGATCTCCCACCTATTGGGGTTGGCGGGGTTGAACTCTGCAAGGTGGCCCGTTGTCCCACTTGGGTTAGCCATGGCGGCGGCCGGCGCTTCTGTCTCCCTCAAATGCATGCCTTCCTCATCTCTGGCCAGGTCAGTGAAGTCCCACTTGAGTTACCTGGCTAGAATCCCACCTTTGTCGCCACTGTAATGTACTGCGTGACGAGACGTGTTGAAGGCAACATGCTTTATTAGCGAGTCTATCACAAGGCAAGGCAACGCGGGCCGGGTTTTGATTATATACATACCCCGGAACAACCCTCAGTCTGGCCAGGTCCAATCCTGGCCAGTTAAACTTCCCGCCACAGATCTTGATTGGCAGAGCGTATTTGCGGAGCTACATCCGGGGACCAGTGGACTTCCACTGGTCACCTCCATAGCATCCGCTGTGTTGTAATTTCGGGACTGAAATGCAAGACACAACACCACTCCTCCACCTGCAGCTGCTGGAATGGCCTTGGGTCAGCCATAGCTCTGGCAGAGGCTGTCCTTGAAAGGGCAGCTGCTGTGAGAGCCCTCTCCAGACCCACCCACCTCACAGGGTGTCTGTTGTGCGGGAGGAAGGTAAAGGAGATTGTGAGCCGCTCTGAGATTCTTAGGAGTGGAGGGTGGGATATAAATCCAATATCTTCTTCTTAGAGCTTAGAAACTAAGCAGGGTTTGCCACACTTAGTACTTGAATGGGAGATCACCAAGGAAGATGGGTTGCTGTGCTGAGAAAGCGTTGTCATTGCAAATCTCCTCTGGTCACCTCTTGTCTTGAGCACCCTCTGGATGGCATTTTCATGAGCTGGTTGTGGCTCAGTGGCACATCATTCATTCATTCATTCATTCATTCATTCATTCATTCATTCATTCATTCATTCATTCATTTCCTACACAATTTTGTGGCTGTTTCTCAGCAGAGAACAAGGGTCCTTTTACAGAGGAGAGAACTTGATATGTCTGTACCAAATACCGCTTCTCTCTCTCCTTCCTTTTTAATCTAGTTTTCTAACCACTTACAGGATTGTATTTGGGGAAAGAACAAAAAGTCACCGTGCAGCAAGTTACGGCAGTCAACAAATAGAAAATCCACTTTAAGAGTCCAAATCTCGCTTGTCAGGGCAGGGAGAGAAAAGAAGGAAGTGGGTCAAGTTTGCATGACACGTCCCTGATGCCTCTTGTGCTTCAGTGATCTGAGCAGCTCCACAAAGCAAAAGGGATGTTTTGAGCTAGTATCAGTTATGGTTGAAAGGGCCCCTGTTCTGAAGATCATAGGAAGAAGGCTTTGCCCTTGTTTTGGCCTGTTACAGTTTAAAAGGTTCTCACAGAACAGGGCGCCTACTCATACATGTATGCTTGCAATAGTATAGTTGCAATATAGTTGCAAACACACAAGGCTTTCTTGAGTCCAGTCCAGCACTACCATGGAAAGAACATGATGGCTCAGTGACGGAGCATTTTCTTTAAGAACATCAGAAAAGCCATGTTGGATCAGGCCAATGGCCTCTCCATTCCAACACACTGTGTCACATAAGAACATCAGAGAAGCCATGTTGGATCAGGCCAATAGCCCATCCAGTCCCAACACTCTGTGTCACATAAGAACATCAGAGAAGCCATGCTGGATCAGGCCAATGGCCCATCCGGTCCAACACTGTGTCAAACAGTGACCAAAAAGAAAGGAGGTTGACAAGTGGGGCTAGAAGCCCTTCCACTTTGCCCCCCCCCCACAAAAGCACAAAGAATACAGAGCATCACTGCCCTAGTCAGTTCCAATAATATGCTGTGGCTAATAGCCACTGATGGACCTCTGCTCCATATTTCTATCCAAACCCCTCTTGAAGCTGGCTATGCTTGTAGCCGCTGCCACCACCCCCTTGGCAGTGAATTCCACATGTTAATCACCCTTTGGGTGAAGAAGTACTTCCTTTTATCTGTTCTAACCTACTGCTCAGCAATTTCATTCAATGCCCATGAGTTCTTGTATTGTGAGAAAGGGAGAAAAGTACTTCTTTCTCTACTTTCTCCATCCCATGCATAATCTTGTAAACCTCTATCATGTCACCCCGCAGTTGATGTTTTTCCAAGCTAAAGAGCCCCAAGCGTTTTAACCTTTCTTCATAGGGAAAGTGTTCCACCCCTTTAATCATTCTAGTTGCCCTTTTCTGCCCTTTTTCCAATGCTATAATATCCTTTTTGAGGTGCGATGACCAGAATTGTACACAGTATTCCAAATGAGACTGCACCATCGATTTATACAGGGGCATTATGATACTGGCTGATTTGTTTTCGATTCCCTTCCTAATAATTCCCAGCATGGTGTTGGCCTTTTTTATTGCAATCGCACACTGTCTTGACATTTTCAGAGAGTTATCTACCACGACCCCAAGATCTCTCTCTTGTCAGTCTCTGCCAGTTCACTCCCCATCAACTTCTATTTGTAGCTGGGATTTTTGGCCCCAATGTGCGTTACTTTGCACTTGGCCGCATTGAACCTCATCTGCCACGTTGATGCCCACTCACCCAGCCTCAACAGATCCCTTTAGAGTGCCTCACAATCCTCTCTGGTTCTCACCACCCTGAAAATTTAGTGTCATCTGCAAACTTAGCACTTCACTACTTACTCTCAACTCCAAATCATTTATGAACAAGTTAAAGAGCATGGGACCTAGTACTGAACCCTGCGGCACCCCACTGCTTACTGTCTTCCACTGCGAAGACTGCCCATTTATACTCACTCTCTATTTCCTATTAATTAGCCAGTTTTTGATCCACAAGAGGACTTGTCCTTTTATTCCATGACTCTCGAGCTTACAAAGGAGCCTTTGATGAGGAACTTTATCAAAAGCCTTCTGGAAGTCAAGGTAAACAACATCTATTGGGTCCCCTTTGTCCACATGTTTGTTCACCCCCTCAAAGAACTGTAACAGGTTAGTGAGGCAACATTGGCCACATTGAACCCATGCTGAGTCTTCCTCAATAATTTGTGTTCATCAGTGTGCCTACTCATTCTGTCCTTGATAATGGTTTCTACCAACTTTCCCAGTATTGAAGTCAGACTGACTGGCCTGCAATTTCCCAGATCTCCTCTGGAACCCTTTTTAAAGATGGGGGTGACATTTGCTACCTTCCAGTCCTCAGGAACGGAAGCAGAATTCAATGAAAGATTACATATTTTTGTCAAGAGATCCACAAGTTCACATTTGAGTTCTTTCAAAACTCTTGGATGTATGCTATCCGAACCTGGTGACGTTAGTTTTTAATTCGTCAATCAGTTGTAGGACCTCCTCTCTTGTCACCTCAATCTGACTCAAGTCTTTCAACACCCCTTCCAAAATTAGCAGTTCTGGAGTGGGCAGACACTTCTCATCTTCCACAGTGAAGACAGAGGCAAAAAATGCATTCAGCTTCTCTGCCATTTCCCTATCTTCCTTCAGTAATCCTTTTACCCCTTGGTCATCCAAGGACCCCACTGCCTCCCTGGCTGGTTTCCTGCTTCTAATATATTTGAAGAAATTTTTATTGTTGGTCTTTACGTTTTTTGCAATATGCTCCTCATGGTCCCTTTTTGCCTGCCTGATCACAGTCTTGCATTTGATTTTCCACAGCCTGTGTTCCCTTTTATTAATCTCACTTGGACTAGCTTTCCACTGCTTAAAGGAATCCTTCTTACCTTTTACAGCTTCCGTAACTTTTTTAACCATGCAGGCCTTTTCTTATACCTGTTTGTGCCTTTCCTAACTTGTGGTATATATTTTATCTGAGCTTCTAGGATTGTAGTTTTAAATAGCCTCCAAGATTCCTCAAGAGTTTTGACTGTATTTACCTTTCCTTTCAGTTTCCTCTTCACATGCCTCCTCATCTCAGAGAATTTACCTCTTTTAAAGTTAAAAGTGGTTGTGCTGGTCTTTTGGGGCAACTCCCTATTTATACAAATGGTGAAATCAATAACGTTATGATCATTGCTCCCAAGCGGTGCAATCACTTTTACATCTCTCACTAGATCTTGAGCATTACTTAGGACCAAAACCAGGATTGCCTCGCCCCTGGTAGGTTCTGTGACCATCTGCTCCATAGCACAGTCATTGAGAGTGTCTAGAAACTCAATCTCTTTCTCTCGGCCAGAACACATATTGACCCAATCAATCTGCGGGTAGTTAAAATCACCTATTATGACACAGTTTTTACATTTAGCCACTGTTTTTAATCCTTCCATCATATTATAATCATCCTCTATATTTTGATTTGGTGGGTGATAACAAACTCCCATAGTTAAATTTCCTTTTGGGCCCTCTATTTTGATCCAAAGCATTTCTAGAAGGGAATCTAATTCTCTGACCTCAGTCTTACTGGACTGTATACGCTGACATACAGAGCCACCCCACCTCCAACTCTTCCCTCCCTATCCTTCTGATATAACTTATATCCAGGAATCACTGTGTCCCACTGATTCTCCTTTGAGTGTAGATTTGATTCCTGGAACCTCCAATTAATAGGGTCAGGTAGGAATTGATGTGGAAGACTTGGGACAGTTATGCTCTGTATTCATGGTGCTTGGAGGGGGGGCAGTGGGAGGGCTTCTAGTGTCCTTGCCCCACTGATGGACCACCTGAAGGCACCTGGATTTTTTTTGGCCACTGTGTGACACAGAGTGTTGGACTGGAGGGGCCATTGGCCTGATCCAATATGCCTTCTCTTATGTTTTTAGATCTCAGGACCTTGGAGAGGAGCAACTGGTCAGAGTAAACACTTTCTTTTTAAGGAATGGTTAACTTTTCTGTGAAAATTCTTGAATGATTGGTTAGTTCATTTTGATTATTTTTAAAGGATCGTAGGACTTTGGAACTGGACCTTAGTTGCTAGGTAGTTTAGGGGGAGGGCAATGGTTCAGTGATAATCCACTTTGCACGCAGAAGGTCCCAGGTTCAAACCCCAGCATCTCCAGTTGAAAAGACCAGATCTCTAGCTGACAACCCTGGAGAGGTGCCACCAGCCAGAGTGGACATTACAGACCTTGATAGATGAATAGTCTGATTCAGTATAAGGCAGCTTCATATCTCTATCTACAATCAATAGATCCCCCCTTCCAGAGAACTTAAAAAAAGAAGAGTTTTAGTATAACTAGAGCAGGGGTATCAAACGCGTGGCCTGAGGGCCAGTTCAGGCCCCTGGAGGGATCCCGGCAGGCCCACGAGCAACTCACTGTTGGCTGCTTCTTTCCTCCTCTCTTGCTTCCTTCTGCATCACAGCTTGCTTTTCCCAAGCTTGCTCAATCACACAGGAGCTACTGAGCAAAGCCTTTATTTTCTCCATTGGCTAACCAGCACATGAAACTCACAATGCCCAGCCATTTTATGTTTTCCTCTGGGTCTTAGGTTTAAAGAATTGACCATGAGATTTCTGCAATAAGTGTCAATAAATCAAAAGTAGGTTGTAATTTACACACACCTGAGCAATGCCTGAACAGCATACTCAAGATTGCTACAACACAGACATTGTCTCCAGATTTAGATACAGTAATTCAGAACAAAATGTGTCAGTTATCAGAGACTGTTAAATAAACAAAATATTGCAAGAGTGCTAATTTTTAAGCATATTTTGTTTTAAGTTTTTAAGAACATCTTTAATTGTGTTTATCTGTGTCCTTTATAAAGTTTGTATTTATGACACACACAGCCTGGCCTGACAAGGTCTCATTTATGTCAGATCTGAGTTCAACACCCCTGAACTTGAGTAATTATTCAGGGGATTTCTTGCCCAACCGCACCCAGTTTGCCACAACACACAGTTTGCCTAACATGAAATTTCAAGGCCAGTATGGAAGGCGAGACATCAGAGAGATATTGAGGGCCGGCCGGTGGCATTTGAGCAAGACTAATGTGCCATTCTCAAGGGGGGGGGGAGTGGGTGTGTGCATATCCAGAGGGGATGACATTCTAATGCCATCCTTTGCCCAGATACAGATGGTCTGGGGATGGCAGCCTCCAACACAAATCTCATTTATTCAAGCTGCAAGTTCAATGACCAGCGAGCCATGGAGCTGATTGCAATAAATATTAGGCTGCCTTGAAACTGTGCCCGGGAACATTTCCCTCCCTCTGAAGGTCAATGGCAAAATGTTTGATCAGTTAAAGACAATGGGGACATCTCTTCTAAATATGACAAGAGACAAACTCACAAACACACACACATACACACACCCATAAGATTGGGACAAACGTGAAAATTGCTCCAACATGTTATTAACAAACTACTTTGACTCTGCTCCCTTAATTTTAAAAATAATTAAAAATTAGGTTACATCTTTTCAATAGCATGCATAATTAATTGACAGATCTAGGAAAAGCAGCCACTTTCCCACCGGTATTGCTCTGACACTGCCTGGTTTTTCATGGTGGCTTTCCGCTTTTCAGATTGTTTTAGAAGGAGAGCGTTTTCCCTTTTAATTTCCCTCCCTTCTTCCTTTCTGTCCATCTGAAATTTCTTCTATCCCCTTTTAAATAAAAGGGTTCATCCCTTCAAGTAATCTCCTTAGATGTGCCCTTAGTTCTGTTTCTGCCAGACGCCTGTGATCCCAGTTACAGTAGATATTTTTAGATTTTTTAAAAAATATAAATTCATCCTAGGACACATGTGCGCTTCTTGTGGCATTAAAGTCAGTTGCCTCCTGCAAAATTCAAAAGGTCAAAGACGCTAGGGCAGAAAAATATAAAATTGGATCCCTGTTGGAGGATGGTCGGAAGGATGAGGAGGGAGGTGACCTTCTCTTTCCCGATCACTTTCATGATCATCAGCGATTTATGCTTTTCTGGAAGTCTGATTGACAGCTCTAAAGACTCAACACTTCAGGATTTTCATATGGGACATGAGCGATGAGCAGCATTCTTCCTACTGTGCACCATACCAGTGTATTTGAACATATGAAGCTGTCTTGTACTGAATCAGACCAGGCCTCAGATTCAGCAGGAGCTCACAGGAGCACAGCTCCTGAACCTTTCTGAGGGTTTCCCCTCTTCCTCCCCACCTACTTTGTCCATTGAATAGTAGGTGCAGCTGCATAACAATCCCTGGATTAGGAGAGCGGGCAGCCAGCCAGCCAGCCAGCAGGGGCTTTGCCACACCCCCAACAGCCCTCATTAACCCCTGGAGAAGCCTGTGCCACCCTTTCGCCACTTCTTATGGGATTCTGGGCGGTGGGTGGCTTGCTGGCCTTTTGACTGGGGGAGAGGATGGCCCAGGAGAGACCTGGGCAAGCGAGGCCTGCTTGGTCTGGCTGGCTCTTTAGCCAGCCCAAGAAGACCTCGCTCGCCCGGGGCTCTCCTATCTTGCATCAGGTTGCTTTTGGCTAGGGGATATGTTAATGTTATGCTAATGAGCTCCACCAGCTATTTTTCTGCAAAATGACCCCTGAATCAGACCCTCAGTCCATCAAAGTCAGTATTGTCTACTTAGACTGGCAGCAGCTCTCCAGGGTCTCAAGCTGAGGTTTTTCACGCCTATTTTCCTGAACTTTTTGTAGTTGGAGATGCCAGGGATTGAACCTTCTGTTTACCAAACAGATGCTCTACCACTGAGCCACCGTCCCTCCTCTACACAGGAGCAGACCAGCTGTTTAACTTACAAGGAACATTCCTGATGGGTTACTGCTTTGGAAGGCTGTTGGCAAGCAGGAGAAAGCAGAGCTGAGCTCCAATAGGCCATTTCAGTAGCTGCAAGTGGAGGAGCGATGAATCAAACCCAGTTCTCCCAGATAAGAGTCCTCACCCTTAACCATTACACCATACTGGCTCTCTGGAAGAACATCACCTGGAAGTGACATCCCACCCTCCCCAAACCCTTCCACTGGCATTGCCCTCAAAATCTCCCAGCATTTGCTGAAGCAGTGCTGGCAACCCTTTATAGCCATGATGAGCCTCTCCTCCATGACTCAGTCTAATCCTCTTTTGTGGCCATCACTACCTGCACTGGTAATGAATTCCACAATTTAATTGCATGAAGAAGCATTTCTTTTTGTTGACCTTGAATCCATTGCCCATTAATTTTATTGGGCACCATCAACTTTATTCGGTACCCCCTGATTTCTAGTATTATGGGACAGGGGAGAAAAATGTTTTCTCAGTTCTCTTTTTCCGTCCCTATTCATGTCCCCTGTTGTATGCTTGATGGTTTGTTCTCCCACAAGAAAAGATTGTGTGGAAAGGATAACGAGGAGGTGTAAAGTTTGAAAAACACTGTTGTGGGCCAAAGATTGCTGAGCGCAGTATCAGGGAAGGAGCCACATGCTATGTGATATAAACATAGTAGTTTGGGGTAAAATAATGAATGAATACTGAATTGAGAATGCTTTTCGCCTCACAACAGTATAGGAGAAAGGTCCATGAGTCCCCAGCCATATTATGAAGTTTGAACAAAGTAACACAGAAAATATTCCAGCCAGCTGAGATGTGAGTGGAAAATGTGAGCGTTTCTCCCCATCCCTGCCTCCAAATGATTTGCTCAAATAAAGATCAGCCTTCCCGCTGGCCCAGGCATGCGAAGACTCCTAAAGCCCAAATCAGTAGCCAACCCCCTGACTATGCCTGAATAAAAACCAACAGCTGGATGAAGAGGAGACACTCTGCCCTCCCAGCTCCAGCTGCAGTGGCTGGCTGCGTTCGGTTACTAAGTGATAGCGCATAGCGGGAGAGGAGGTGCATTCTGGGAAATGCAAATGGTTTCTCCAAAGCTTGTGCATCGTATTGCAGAGGGACAGCAAGCGGCATCTGTCCCCTCCTCCCAAACAGGCCTTGATTTGATTCAGATGAAAATTCACGTCAGTAGAACCAATGAGGCTGAATAGAGTGGAGATGGCATAATTTCATGTATCTAAACGTAGAAATTCTCCAAATGGAGACACAACCCCTGCTGATTCCTGACTTGAGTGGGTGGATTGGATTGGGGTGAACGGGAGAGTTGCACAAAGAGAATTGCAGCATGCGTCCCATCTATTCCAGCTTGCGTTTTCCACCCTCTAGTCCAACTGCTGTAATGCAATTCTGAGAGTGAGATGTTGCATTTTCATTATTTAGTGTTTTACAGGGAAGGTTTCCCCCCATCCCATGGCTGTTTGGAAGTAGAACACAAACAATTGATTGCAAATCAAGGCAAGGAGAGCATTCCTTTCTTTCTGAGTATGCGAATACTAGGCAGGAATCAAGCAAGGGGCACTGAAATTACATGGCTTCTCCAAAGCCGCCCATTCTGTGCAAAACTGCAATCAGGGTTTTGACAACTTTAACGGCTGCTGTACCTGTTTTGATGGTTTCCCACAATTCATCGTTTGACTGTTCCTCCTTTACAAAAAAGCAAAAAAGGAACCAAGTGCCTTACAATGTAATCCTAAACAGACTTACACCCATCTATGACCACTGATTTCAATGGACTTTAAATTCTGCTTCTGATTGCACTGTTATGCCATCACTGAATACCATGAATTTTTACTTACTTGTTCTCCATCTGTATTGTCATCTAACTGCAGGAGAGTTCTGTGTGACAAGTTAATTACTGGTCTAGTACTAACCTAAGTAGTGGTGCCGGATCTTTCCTGCAATGCATAGATTTGCACCTTTGCCTTTTAACCCTCAATATGTTGCTACCTTATGAAAATGCTTTAGCTTCCTTCCTTGGAGGTTTCTAAACAGAGGCTAGATGGCCATCTAACAGCAATGAGGATCCTGTGAATTTAGGGGAAGGTGTTTGTGAATTTCCTGCATTGGGCAGGGGGTTGGACTAGATGACCCTGGAGGTCCCTTCCAACTCTATGATTCTGTGGGTGATTACAGATGGGCGGTTTAAGCCGCCCTGGGGATGGGAGGCAAGTGGACCAAAAAAGTGCGTCCACACACGCACATCTGCCTCCCATCCCTGTCCCAACCACGGCCCCCCTGGGGCTGGATCGAAGTCACCTCGGAAAGGCACCACTCACAAAGTGGTGCCTAAATTCCAAGGTGGCTTTGAGGTGCTTCCTGGCCATTTGGAAGGGCAGGAAGCACCCAGGGAGTGACTGGGAGGTGCATGAGTGTTCCAGAAGCTCCTTCAGGGTGCATGCAGCCCATTCCTGTTCTGGGGGCAGGCTACATGCCATCTGGAGGCTTCCAATCCACTCCTGGCTCTCTTTGGGGCGGATTGATGCTGCCCTGAGCTGGCCGTCTGTAATCACCCTATGATTCCTTTTTTGAAAATGCCTTCGTTTTCTATCACTAAATGTTCACAAATCAACTATCCTATTTCTATCCTAAATGTGCCTTGGATTTTCAGTGAAATGCAGTGGCGGCTAGAGATGTCTAGCCCCTCCTCTCACTACTCACTTTCATATCATCATTTGTTCCACTCTTGACATTTTCCAGTGTTTTGCCAGAACAGATTCTTCATGTTTCGTTTCAACTTTCTGAGTCAAGTTTGGGAGGGCCTGTGACCCAGTAGCGAAGCTCCTCTTTGCGTGCAGATGGTCTGGGGTTCGATTCCTGACATCTCCAGTAAAAAGGATCTCTGGTATTGATGCTAGGCAGGTGTCTGTCGGAGCCTCAGGAGAGAACTCAAACCTGGTTGGACCAGTGGGCTGACATAAGGCATCTTCATTAGTTTCAGTTGGAGCTGTTCATTGTAGCCAAGTTAAGGGGATCAGAGAGCATCCGTCACTCATACAGGTCATCCTAAAATCCATATGTAAAAGAGCTATGGGAAGAGAGTGTCAGTGTCTCATGAGTTATTTCTTCTTGACTTCATCCATACCCCCTCCCCCACCTTTCTCTCCAGTGCGGACCCCAAGTGGCTTTTGATTTTGCTCTTCTCTTTCACTTTATCCTCACAGCAACAATCCTGGAAAGCACAGAATTATAACTGGAAGGTGCCTCCAAGGGTCATCTAGTCCAACCCCCTGCACAGTGCAGGAAATTCACAAGTGTCTCCCCCCTACACACACAGCCCCAGTGACCCCTGCTCCAACCCCAGAAGGTGGCAAAAATCCCTCCAGAGAAAAATTGCTGCCTGACTCAAAGTGGCAAACAGCATTTCCCTGGGTGTGTAAGAAGGAGCCACAAGAACTAAGCACTGAAGGAGATTAATCTTAGAGCATGACACTGTCAGGAGGTCACCCAGGGTGATAACAGACCAGGATTTGGGGGCAGTTGGGAGATGTCTGGAATTGGGCTGGCTCAAAAAGAGCCATCCTGAAGCCTCCACACGCTCCCCTACAAGCCGTCCCCATCCCGTCCATGGGGCGACATGGGCATGTTCAGACAGCTGTTGCACACCATTTCCGTCACTCAGCTTCCCCATACATTTTCAGTAGTCATGTGCATGCATGTGCATAAGTACGTGTGTGGACACATGTGCTCATGCGCACGGAACAGTTTTTATTTTTTAAAAAAGCCAGATGCAAACTTGTGGCAGCTTGGCGGTTTCACACCACCAAGGTGTCCCGCTTGCACCCTTCCGCTTCCAGATGCCAAGGAGGCGGCTGGCATGCGGCTCAAAAATTTGCTACCATTTCAGAAGTGGCAGCTTTTTGAATCACACTGTGGAGGCTGGAGGACTGGGTGAGGACGGGACGAGGGTGGGTGGCAGATGTTTGTGTGTGGAAGGATTTTTTGGGTCGATTTCAGAGGCATCTCTGAGTCGGACTAAAGTGCTGGTCTGTTAGCAACCCTAGAGAACTTTCATGGAAGAATGGGGGTTTGAACCCGGGTCTACCAGATCCTAGCCCAGAGGTTCCCAAGCTTATTTGGCCTAACGCCCCCTTTTCAGAAAAAAAAAAATTACTCAGCACCCCCCGGGAAATCTACCTTCAAGAAGTGGACTAAAAGATGCAGTGACGTATTTGCCTCTGACAAGCTCAGGCAATGTTTGCCCTGCGAAGAAAAGCAGCGTGCCCAGGGCTCTTGGCTTGCCTTCTGGCTGGCGCAATCATGCCACATGGGAAGGGGGAGTAAGGGGACACCCAGCAGTGCACTCTGGCAGGGTGACACCCTAGGTGGTTGTCTATCCTGCCTACTCCCACGCACTGGCCCTGCAGAAGACACTCTGTGTCTGGGGCATTGCAGATGGCTGAAATCAACAGAAGCAACCAACTGCTAACCAGAGAACTGTGAGAAGCTTGACGCTCTGCAGAAAACCTTGTGAGGAGAAAGCTACAGGTTGGAACTCTTCAGAGAACTTTGTGCAATTGCCTCAGTGCTTCCACTGTCCTGACTTGAATTGTATTGCTGAGAAAGAAACAGCAAGCAGCCTTGAGAAGCTGCTAGCTGTTGCAAGTATTGGCTAGGGCAGACTAGTAAGGTTTTTTGTTTTTGTGTTTCTTGTTTGTCTGTACACCTCTATTTTTTTTATTCTGTCTCGTAAATAAACTGCATCCTTCTTATATTTTAATTGGAAGGAGTTCTGGTCCTCATAACGAGTCTAATTGGGTGAATACATACTAAGTAGTAGACAAAAAAGAACCCTCTATTTTTGTTAGTTGGAATTTTTCTTTAAATCAGAAATTCTGGACCCTTCCCAGAAACATGATGCTTTGACACCAATATCGCCCACTTTGGGAAACACTGTCCTAGCCCAACCTTCTAACCACTACGCCACTTAGCTATCTGTACCTAAGAGGAGCTGGAATAACATGGGAAGCTGGACACAAGTCATAATACCAGGGCACAGGTGAAGGAGCCTAAGGAAGGAGTTGAAAGGCTCCTGTAGGCATTACAAGTAAGTACTGGTTCCACGTGCCTCTCAACGCAACACCTGTTTTATGTTGATAGGTAGTTAATTTGTGCATTAGGTTTTTCATCCTGCATTTCCTCCAAGGAGGTCAGGGCAGTATCATGTTTCCCCCCTTCATTTTAACTTTACAATAAGAACATAAGAGAAGCCATGTTGGATCAGGCCAGTGGCCCATCCAGTCCAACACTCTGTGTCACACAGTGGCCAAAAAAACCCAATCAGGAGGTCCACCAGTGGGGCCAGGACTGCTAGAAGCCCTCCCGCTGTGTCCCATCAAGCACCAAGAATACAGAGCATCACTGCCCCAGACAGTTCCAGTAATATACTGTGGCTAATAGCCACTGATGGACCTCTGCTCCATATTTTTATCTAATCCCCTCTTGAAGCTGGCTATGCTTGTAGCCGCCACCACCTCCTGTGGCAGTGAATTCCACACGTTAATCACCCTTTGGGTGAAGAAGTACTTCCTTTTATCCGTTTTAACCCGACCCCTCAGCAATTTCATTGAATGCCTATGAGTTTTTGTACTGTGAGAAAAGTACTTCTTTCTCTACTTTCTCTATCCCATGTATAATCTTGTAAACCTCTATTATGTCACCCCGCAGTCGACGTTTCTCCAAGCTAAAGAGCCCCAAGCGTTTCAAAACTTTCTTCATAGGGTAAGTGTTCCAAACCTTTAACAATTTTAGTTGCCCTTTTCTGGAATTTTTCCAAAGCTATAATATCCTTTTTGAGGTGCGGTGACCAGAATTGCACACAGTATTCCAAACGAGACCGCACCATCGATTTATACAGGGGCATTATGATACTGGCTGATTTGTTTTCAATTCCTTTCCTAATAATTCCCAGCATCACATTGGCCTTTTTTATTGCAATCGCACACTGTCTTGACATTTTCAGTGAGTTATCTACCATGACCCCAAGATCTCTCTCTTGGTCAGTCTCTGCCAGTTCACACCCCATCAACTTGTATTTGTAGCTGGGATTCTTGGCCCCAATGTGCATTACTTTGCACTTGGCCACATTGAACCTCATCTGCCACGTTGACGCCCACTCACCCAGCCTCAACAGATCCCTTTGGAGTGCCTCACAATCCTCTCTGGTTCTCACCATCCTGAACAATTTAGTGTCATCTGCAAGCAATGACCTTATAAAGTGGGTCAGACTGTGAGAGAGTGTCCCGGGTTGTCTGCTGAACTTTCGGGCTGACCTGGGATTTGAACGGAGTCTGATACCCTAACCACTGCATGGCACTCCCTAAATCAAAACGTTAAGATAAGGGGGTGTTAATTAGCATTTTTGTTGTTAATTTCTACCTCTAAGTAGCTGTGAATTTAAGGGGAAAGTGCATGCAGTAAGTGATCAGGTTCCATAAGACTTCTTAAATACCATACTGGCATAGTTGGACTCGGATTCTATTAACAACAATTCTAAATGTAATTTTGTCTTTTACAGTAAATTACAGACCTTGCCAAATAAATACAATTTTCACAAATTATAACAAAATCGGGGCCTGGCCTCAATATCTCAGTGTAGGAGTATTTTCTGCATAATAAACAGCTGGTTGTTCCACTGGATAATTGGAAAGTTTGGGATTTGGAAGGCATTTTAAGCATTTTTATGATCATCATCGGATGTATAGAAAAAAAAGAAATATGCCTAGATTTTGGTTTGCTAACAAGTGTTTCACAGCTTTCTGTTTCTCATCAGTTTTCTCCCTCACTGCTAAAATAAACCTTTATTCAGGTTTGTTCTTTATAGCCGTTTTCTGCTTTTGAACCCTAACTCTTGGGGTTTCAGTGGGCTTTCCCTGTAGTGTGTTCCCTCAATTTCTTTCTTGCTTGTGCTTTAACAAGGAAAGGAGAAAAAGAACAAAAAGAAAAACCTGAGATTGAGAGGATTGCAAGCCTGTTGGACATTGCCTGGAACCTCCAGGAATTAAAAGATATGGATTACTCCAAGCTGTTGTGGGGAGGGACAAAGTGGTGGGGGTGTGCTTGAAACAAATAATGATGCTTGAGCTGAATTCATCATAGCTCAGACTGAGGACTGGTTGTGTCTGTGATGCTTCTTCAAAGCAGGGATTATTACAGGGTTACAACTTGAAAAGACAGGCCTGATCGATGATTTACCTCCTCGGCTCCAGTCTTCAGTCAATGGGCTGAGCCGATGTTCAAAAGAGACCTGTCCTTCAGCCCATCATGTGTCAGCCACTGCTGGTCCTAGTTTTCCAATCCCTTTAAGGAAGGGTTGCCAACTCTTGGTTGGCAAACCACTGGAGATTTGGGGAGTGGAGACTGGGGGAGGGTGGAGTTTGGGGAGGGAAGGGACCTCAGTATGGCTTAATGTCATAGTTTCCACCCTCCAAAGCAGCCATTTTGATCTGCGTTCTCAAATCAGCTGTAATTCTGGAAGATCTCCACCTTACCTTAAGGGACTAGTTTCTTCCTTTGGATCAAAACCCTCAGTTATAGTACTGAGGGCCCACAGTGGATTCCAACCAAATAGGAGCTACACTCTCTCTTCACTTTTTTCTTCCTGCCCTGCCCCCCTTTCTAGTCTTTTCTTCCACTCTATACTTTCTTCCTCATCCTATTCATACTTCTCATTAGGGCTGCCAATTCCCAGTTGGGGGCAAGGGATCCCCCAGTTTGGAGGCCCTCCCCCCACTTCAGGGTCATCAGAAAGTGGGGGGAGGGGAGGGAAATATGTGCTGGGCACTCCATTATTCCCTATGGAGACCAATTCCCATAGGGTATAATGGAGAATTGATCTGTGGTTATCTGGGGCTCTTGGGGGTGCTGTTCTTTGAGGTGGAGGTACCAAATTTTCAGCATAGCATCCAATGCCTCTCCTCAAAACACCCTCCAAGTTTCAAAAACATTGGACCAGAGGGTCCAATTCTAAGAGCCCCAAAAGAATGTACCCCTATCCTTCATTATTTCCATTGGAGGGAAGGCATTTAAAAGGAGCGTGGTCCCTTTAAATGTGATGGCCAGGATTCCAATTACCAGATTTAAGATTATATCATGAAGCAGTTTGTTTAGTGTGGATAAAAGATTGGGTGACGCTATTGAATAAAAAACTTTTAATGTTGGAAGGTCATGGAAATAAATTTGGCTGGCACGCTTATATGTACTATGGGAAGAAAAAGATGAATGATTTTTTTTCTCACCATTACATAAGAAATAATTTGCTAAATATTTGGATGAAGTATAAGAAAACAACTATGAGATGAGAGAAAACAACTATGGATAGTGCCAGCAGAAGTAATAAAAATAACAGCTGAGTCAAGAGAGGGAAAATGGATGTCATACAATCAACTATTAAAAATACAAAGCGGTAAAATAGAGTTGAAAACTGATGAGGAGCTGAATTATAAATATGATTGGTTTCAAATGCAACAAATAAAGAGTTTGGTGGAAAGTGATCTTAAAACTGAAGGAATAAGACGATAACAAACGGAAATGGAAAAAGTTCTGCTTGGAGATAATGAAAAATTAATTTCAAAAATCTATACGTTACTTTTAAAATGGTCTACAGAAGATGAAGTAGTGAAATCTTAAATGATTAAGCGGGCAATTAATGTAAATAAAGAAATACAAATGGATACATGGGAATATTTGTGGAAGAACTCTATGAAACGTTCAACATGTCAGAATATCAAAGAAAATTGTTTTAAGATGATGTACAGATGGTATATGACTCCTAAAAAGTTGGCAAAGATGAACAATAAGATGCCAGCCAGATGTTGGAAATATAAAAAACATGAAGGTTCTTTCTACCATATGTGGTGGACTTGTGAAAGAGCAAAAAAGTATTGGCAGCTGATTCGACAAGAGATTTCTAAGATCTTGGGATACAAATTTAACAAAGTTGCAGAGACTTTTCTGTTGGGATTACAAATGGAAAATTTTCCAAAAGAAGATAGAACTTTAATCTGGTACTTGCACTCAGTTGCTAGGACATTGTATGCACAGTTGTGGAAGCAAAAAAAATACCAGAGAAATTGGATTGGATTGTAAACGTTATGACATGGAGTGAAATGGACAAGTTAGCAAGAACCTTGAGAGACTATCATTTAGAAGTATTTAAGATGGAGTGGAAAAAGTTCAGAAGATACGTAGAAAAAGAGTGGAAAATAAAAGGACATTGGACAATCTTTGATAATGATTAAGTACAAGAGGGAGGAGGATTTTAATTTTGGTTCTTATTAATTGAGGGTACCTTTAATATTAATATTTTAAGTATTGAACACCAATGGGGGTCAAGTAACGGGGGGAGGGGTGGGTAGAAATTAATATGTGGGATGGATAAAAAAGTAGTTATTAATGAAGTAAGAAATTGAAATTTATTACCATATGTTACTAATAAAATTGTTTGAAAGCAAATGTGATGGCCAGAACTGCCTTTGGAGTTCAGTTATGCTTGTCACAGCCTTGCTCCTGGCTCCATCCCCAAAGTCCCCAGGGATTTCTTGAATTGGACTTGGCAACCCGACTTCTCATTCTCTTCCTCTGCGACCCATTTTCCTCTGGTTGCTCCAGTTGTCCTTTTTCACTCTTTCTCTGTCTTTCCTCGTCCCACCTCTGGGAGCCTCCTTCAGAGTCCCTCCTTTCTTTCCAGTTGCCGAGCTTGAGGAAACGAAGGCCTGGGCAAACTCTGCAATAGGGACCAGGAGTACAGTCACATCTGGAAACATTTCTGGCCTCAGGACCAGCCAGTCCTGCCAAATGGCCTGTGAAGGACTATGCAGGCTCATTGATCTCTTAGAATGTTGAGGTTGAGGGTCATTGAACATACAGCAAAGTTTGTTTGTTTTAAGGAATGCAAAGGTGAATGGGGAAATGGGCCTACTCAAGCATCCAAGAGCTCATAATTAGGGATGGGCGCGAACGAGGAAAATGGAGGTTCATCTTGGTATGTGATTCATGAAGTTATGCAAACCATGAACTTCCCTGTTTACCAAACCAGTTCAGTTCATGCAGGGTAGAAAAAACCCAGCAGGAACTCTTTTGCATATTAGGCCACACACCCCTGATGTCATCATTGTTTCCCACAGGGCTTTTTTGTAGGGAAAAACCAGCAGGGACTCATTTGCATATCAGGCCACACCCCATGATGCCAAGCCTACTGGAATGGCATTCCTGTGCATTCCTGCTCAGCAAAAGCCTTCTGAGGCCAGCAGAATGGAAGGTTTTTTTTAGAAAAAAAATCTCAAATTTTCCATAAAGCCTCAAACAGAGTTTTCCATAAAATTTCAAACAGAGTTTTCCCATATTTCCTATATACCTTTAAAAAAAATGAAGGTGATAACAGATCAGAAAGAGTGGAGGTGGGGAGGAGCTGGTGCCTGAGAGAAAGCAGTCTAATTATGAAAATCCAGAAATCGATGAACAACTGGGTCCCTGCTCATAACCCTCTAGGAGGATGTGAGCCAAGCTGGCATGCAACTGAGCATAACTAGTTCCAGCTATTATTTTTCCAGGCTATGATATTCTAACGATGTTGTGAGTCACTACAGGCATTTCCTGGGACCCACAGTGATTCACACAGGAGGGCTGGGGTGTCATGTCCGGAAAAACTCGCTTCCAGCCATCTGTCTAGCAGGCAAGGGGCTAGGAGTGAAGCTCAGAGTGAAGGCTATCCACACTTCACATCCCCTTAGCTGATTCGCCTGCTCATCACGGCTGCTCTTCGTAACATGACCACATTGTTATCGATGGTCAAAATTTAAATGCAAATAATCTGACAACACTTGCAACCTGGCATGGAGTGAGAGTAACTAGGCCTGTAGAGCGACGTGCTGTTTTTGTTCATTAGAACTGACTTATGGTGTCCAGACTCTAGATGGAATCAGTGGGGGGGGGGAGGGAGAAAGGGGGGAGAGACCTTGCGGACTTGGTCGAGGTGGCCCGAAGCTGTTCCTGCAAGGCCAGTTTCCCTTATATTGGAAGGCTGGTATCAGCCAAAGGACTTAGGAGTTATGTAGATTTGCTAATGAAACTGTACTAAATGGCTCCCTCCGGTGCCATTCTCTGGATGGGGAAGCCACTGGTAGCTCTTTTTCCTGAGCTCGGGTTAAATCATTCATGGTCTGTGAAGCCAAATATCTCCAGCTGGGGAAAGCAGAGAGATTCATATTCTCTCTCTCTCTCTGCATTTCTCTGAACTGACCTTGCTACTACATCACCCTAGGCAACCATCCAGACTCCCTGCCTCTAAGTAGCACTTCAGTAAGGGAAATCATTATTCCATAGCAGAAGACAGAAGTATCTTTGTGGTTTGTTTGTTTAGTTATTTGTAGTATCTGCCAGCCCCTCTCACCAGGAAATGCCTGTAGTGGCTCACAACATCATTAGAATACGGAAATATAATAGCTAGAACTAGTTATGTGCAATCTCATGCTAGCTTGGCTCATGTCGTCCTGGAGGGTTACGAGCAGGGACTCTGTTAGGCATCAATGGCTTTGGATGCATCTGGTTTTCACAATTCCACTGCTTTCTGTCAGGCATCCACATCAGCACCTCCCCCACAACCACTTCTAATCTGCTGCCGCCTCCATTTTGTAAAGGTATATAGGAAACATGGGGGAACTCTGTTTAAAATGCTATAGGGAAATCTGTTTGAGATTTTTTTATGGGAAAGATGTGTTTGAGATTTTTTTTTAGTTGAGACTATTACTTAAGTGTCTCTGTGTCCCTTTGGTGTCTGCCCTTGAACCCAACTAACCATCCAGTCAGTCCTTGTTATCATTTATTGAATAGATGGAGCTTACTGTGCAAAAAAGAGGCAATTCAATGTATCAAATATCAGTACTTTAAAGAATGCAGCAGACTGCGCACGTTTAAAGGTGCAATGAACGTTGAACAGTTTCTTGCTCCATAATACAAATAGATGAATGTAATGATCCAAACATGACCCCAGAGGATATTGCCTCTTCTCTGGTACATAAGATTATTTAGTTGTCTGACTTAGCAAACATGGATTCAAGTTGCAATGGCCTTACCCTGTAATACAAGTGAGTAATATGCAGGTGACAAGCTGCTTGCTATAATACTAAGTCTGAGACAGACTCCGTTGGGGAACATTGACTTGAACCAATCAGGAGCTTGCTTCAGACGTGATCATGTAGTGCATATGCATGGTTGGTTAAGCCAGGATGCCTGCATTTAGAAACAGGCCACAGTCCCTGTCCCTTTACCAATGCAACTTTACGGTACAGCACACTACAGTTGCCTGTGAAAAACTGTCTGGAGTAGTTCTGGTCTGCTTAGTTTGAGCAGAGCCAGGTAAGCAGGAGCCTTCCGGACCTCCTCAGGCAGACCACTCCCTGAGTGGGGGGCCACAGCACGAGCAAGGCAGCTATTGATTTTGCCTGTTTGCCACACCTCTCCAGAGTCCTTCTCAAAGCGGTTCGATAAACCGACTTTATATCCTGATTTGGGGTACCTTAACTGTGATATCTGGGGTACTATGATATTCACATGCTGTCTGAATAGAGCCTGTATCTCGGTCACTGAGTTTGTGCAGGCATCAAGTGATTTCCATCAACCACTTATTCCTGTCATACTTTGTGCCACTCAGTCTCTTCCACTGTCTGAATACTGCCACTGTCTGTGCTTCCTTTGCCCCTTACCCTGCATTCTCTGGGGTGTAGGGTTGCCAAGTCCAATTCAAGAAATATCTGGGGACTTTGGGGGTGGAACTTCAAATAGCATTCTGGCCATCATTTAAAGGGTCCACACACCTTTTAAATGCCTTCCCTCCATTGGAAAGAATGAAGACCCTGCACTGGCTTCCAGTGATGTACCGGGTCCGGTACAAGGTGCTGGTTATCACCTTTAAAGCCCTATATGGCTTGGGACCTGTCTACCTGAAGGACCGTCTTTCCCCTCATGTTCCCCAGAGAGTACTGAGGTCGGGAACATAAGATCTCCTTACTGTCCGTGGGCCGAAAGAAGCCTGCTTGAAATCCACCAGAGAAAGGGCTTTCTCTGTTATGGCCCCTACATGGTGAAATCAGCTGCCAGAGGAGGTGAGGGCCCTGCGGGACCTTGTCCAGTTCCGCAGGGCCTGTAAGACGACCCTCTTCCGGCTAGCCTATACCTAGCTTGAGAATTTAATGCACTTGCCAGATCTCTTTTATATATACTTGGAATATTTATTAATTTTTAAGGTTTTATCTGTTTTAAATGTTTAATCCTTTACATGTTTAAATATTGTTTAATTTTTATGTCAGATCTATTATTGGAAGCCACCCTGAGCCACCTGTGGGAAGGGCGGGATATAAATTCTAAATAAAATAAATAAATAAATAAGAAAAGGGACACCTTCTTTTGGGGCTCCTAGAATTGGACCCCCTGGTCCAGTCCTTTTGAAACTTGGAGGGTATTTTTGGGAAGAGGCACTGTTTGGTGCCTTCACCTCAAAAAAACAACACCCTCCCCTGAGCCCTAGATAACCAAGGATCAGTTTTCCATTATACACTATGGAAATTGATCTCCACAGGGAATAACAGAGTGCCCAGCAGACATTTCCCTCCCTTCCCCCTGCTTTCTGATGACCCTGAAGCAGGGGGAAGGCCTCCAAATAGAGCAGGGGTGGCCAAAGGTAGCTCTGCAGATGTTTTTTTTTTTGCCTACAACTCCCATCAGCCTCAGCCATTGGCCATGCTGACTGGGGCTGATGGGAGTTGTAGGCAAAAAAACATCTGGAGAGCTACCATTGGCTACCTCTGAAATAGAGGGATCCCCTGCCCCCACCTGGGGATTGGCAACTCTACAGAGGTGCCAAATGGCTTCCCAGTGAATGGTGGGCAAAGATGTTCTTCCCGTAACTGGAAATGTGTTTTTCCTATAATGGCCTATAAATCTGGGACAGTTGACCCTAGCTGTGTGAAATTTAGCAGAGAACAGTACAGACTCTGCACATCTCATCCAGATGGGATGGAAACCAGAAAAATGACAGCCAGAAACCATTGGGGAGGGGGAACTCCCCTGCCCCCACCCAAGTCGTAGCCCTGTAGGGTTTCCAAGGCAAGAGACTAAGAGAGGTGGTTTGCCGCTGCCTTCCTCTGCATAGCAACCCTGGACCTTCCTTGGTGGTCTCCCATCCAAGTACTAACCAGGGCTGACCCTGCTTAGCTTCATAGATCTGATGAGGTTGGGCTAGGCTGGGCTCTCTGGGTCAGGGCAGAAATGATTGCAGGCAACCGAATAGTGAAGCCCAAAGGGAAATCAGCTAAATGTTCTAAAATAGAAACAAAACGAAATGAAAACTGAGGAAGTTAACTACAAACTCGTCCTGTAGGTTTCCTGTGATCTTCTCAGGGGCAAGCGGCTACCTACTGTTGGGAGCTGAATGCTGAACGAAATGTATCTGATTTGGCAAAGATGGCTAGGGACAAAGGGATGTGTACATAAGGTTAAAAAACGGTGGGGAGGATTAAAAATAGTAGTCTGTGGTGTAAAGTAATCCCTTTCTCCCTCTTTAGCATTCATCTTTATTTTCTCCTGGAGGATGATCCCAGAGTCTCAAATGAACTCTAATGCATTCCAAAAACTCAAAGCAATCTTGCCTCAAGGTAACAGATAATACCAACAGCGCCAAAGCATTTGGGATGGGAGCTTACAGCTAAAGCCATATTTTAAAAGTCAGTTCTTATTACAAGGCTGTTGGTTGTTGCTGTGTTTTTTTCTTAAAAAAGAAATTAGAAATGTTTAGGTGCATCAAGTGATTTTCCTCCCAAAAGATGCTGCTCTTGAAGGCGAAGGGGGAGTAAGATATCACCAGCCAGAGGGCTTGTGGGAGCCTGCCAGACACAAAGAGCTCTCATTCCACCGCTAGACTTCACCTGTGAAATCTTTGTCTAACCTGACTCTCAGCCCCTTCATATGGTCCTGCTCCTCAGGCCGGTCCTTTTTCTGTTTAAAAAGCACATGTGGACCCACAACCAGGTGCAAAACTGTGTCAGTGTGCCTAGCCAGCTGTCACAAATCCAACTGTCATCTAAATCAGCAGTTCCAACGTGGTACCTGTGGGCGCCACAGCACCTGCAGACACCTTCCCTGGTGCCCGCTGAGTGGTTTTAAAAAGTGGGTGGGGCCAAGTTATTTTGCTGATTTTTGCTGATCCCTTCCTGTTGGGCTCCTGTCCAGCAGGACTTCTGATTGGCCACTGGAGTTCTGGTTGGCTGTGGAAATTAAAATAACATTGTTTCAGTGGCAGCTACCACTTCAGTGATAGTTTTATTCTAATTCTCACTGCCTTTTCCCTTTTTTAAAAAAAATTACTGCTGTTCTGCCCTGCACTCGGACTTCCTTTGTGTGTGGCTCTGCCTCTCATGGCAGCCATTTTGTGGCTGGTTCCACTTTCCACGGTGGACGTTGGGGTTATGCCCGCTATAATACTCCCTCTAAGCCATGGAATCTTGTGAGCAAAGGTTCTACTTTGTGAGCTACTGGCATTAAAGTTGTGTGCTACTGCATACATTAGTTTGCTCTGGGACCATTTTTTCCTGAACTAAGACAAAAATGTGTGAGCCAGAGGCTAAAAAAAAAAGTGAGCTAGCTCACATTAACTCAGCTTACAGGGAACACTGTCTGTGACTGGATTCCAAATGGACCCACAGGCTCAAAAAGGTTGGGGCCCCCTGTTCTAAACAAACATTAATGTGAGCTAGGGTGGAACAAGTCCCAGGAGGTGGGGGCAGTGCTCCAAACAGCCCAACCAGTTGTAAACATGTGACACCATCAGCAGGTGGATGGGACCAGCCCCCATTGCCTATCATGTCAAAAGAAAGAAATGGGCCAATCAGAGGGAAGACCAGAAAGGCACCAGAGGTGGGTGCAAGACCTCAGAAGGAGGAACAGAGCATGAGAACCTTAGAGGCGTGGAAAAGACCATTCAAGACAGGGTTGGAAGGTGCTGTGGCCCCACATGCCGTACTTACTGGAATCAGGAACGGGGGTGGCATGGAGGCAAACCAGTGCAACGCAGGAGAGTTGGAGACACAGAAAAGCCCAGGGGTGACCTGTAAAAGAAATCAAAACTAGAAGTGAGAGCTGAGGAAGAAACCCATTTGGATCTTGTCTGGGACCAAGGGACCCCTATCTGAGGCACCTCAAATAAAACTGGCAAATATCCAGTGCGTTATAGCTAAGCTCTCCATTATATAAACCCTCTCCAGAAACTATGGTGGTGTTCTATCCATGTGTTGTAGGAGCCTTCCAGTCATGCAGTATCACTCACAGAGAATCCAACAGTAAACCTTGACCCTCACCTGAGTTCTCTCAAAGGAAAAGTACAATTTGAGAAAGATGTGGGAGAATTAAAAAAAAAAAAAAAGGAATAATGAGGATGAATGATAAGATGATCAAGAGGCAAGCGAGGTGAACAAAGGTGGGCGAGGAAAATGTCTACAAAGAGCCTGAGTCTTGAAAAGAGGCATGAAGAAGGATGAAAGCTGACTCAGTCCTCAGTCGGAAGGCCTTGCTTGAAGCAGTAGCTTAGGGCGCAGTTGGTAAATGGCAAATTTGGGACTTGCTGAAAAAGAACCTCCTGAAGGTTTCTTCCAGGTCCAGGGCTTTTTTTGAACAGGAAGGCACAGGAATGCAGTTCTGGCTGGCTTGTCACCAGGGGTATGGCCTAGCATGCAAATGAGCATGATTTTGAAACAATGGTGACTTCAGGAGTGACCTAATTTGCAAATGAGTTCCTGCTGGACTTTTTCTGCAAAAAAAAAATGTGTGAAACAATAGTGATGTCAGGGGTGTGGCCTAATATGCAAATGAGTTCCTGCTGGGCCTTTTTTACAAGGCAGGACCAGAACCAACAGGTAGAAATTAAATCCAAAGAGTTTCCGGCTCAACATTAGGAAGAACTTCCTGACCGTTAGAGTAGTTCCTCAGTGGAACAGGCTTGCATTGTGCAGGGGATTGGACTAGATGACCCTAGAGGTCCCTTCCAACTCTATGATTCTATGAGTCTACAAAAAAAAACCCAAAACCCTGCCCAGGTCCCATAGGCAGGAGGAGGAGGAGCTGTGGCTCAGTGGTAGAGTCACCGCTTTATATGCTGAAAATCCCAGGTTCCTGTGAAAATAAATAAATAAATAAAAAAAAAGATGGTAGGTGATAGTATGGACTTCTAGCCAAGACTGTTGCTATCCACAGTAGACAGTAGTGACTTTGACAGACCAAGTGCTTGACTTTGTATAAGGCAACTTCAGATTTATGTGATGTGGACCACAATGCCTTCTTATTGACCCCAAATGACCCTTATTGTCTCTCTGACAAAACAGAAAGAGTAGGAGAGGTGGACTACTTGGTATCAGAGGCTTCACGAATGCCCAGAAAACCAAGACCCAAATGTGTGGAAATAACCTTAGGGCAGCAAATCTTCCCCATTGGGACTCCCCCCCCCCCTCAGGTTTATCCTTCAGACACTGTTTCCTGCTTCTGGAGGCAAAATGCTCGCAGCAGCACCTGGCTCTTTCCACAAACCAGATGGTTCTCTAATGGTCTTGGGAGACAGAATGCACACAGGGCCAGATGGTGACAAGCTGTTATGGCAGACTGGGAAATGAAAGGCAATTTTCAAAAAATCAACAGCACCACCTCACCTCTCCCTTCCCATCCCTAGGTCTTGGTGCGACAAGCGTCTCTTGTTCCCCGGGCTTCCATTTTTGCCCCTCGCCAATGCAGCAGCCAGCGACAGTCCCTCTAATTGCTGATCGCTCCCAATTGATTCTTCCATTTGGCCATTATTTCTCTGATTACAAGCTGATGCTTCCATCTGATCAGAGTGGCAGCTGGCCAGCCTGAAGAGCTCTGAATAAATCTTTCCAAGAGACAGGCATTATGAAATATGCCGCCACCTCTGCTTTGGATGGGCAAATGATTTACACATAACAGAAGTTGGCTCAGGGGCCGTCACGCTGCACCCTGAAAAGCAGGTATGAATTGCAGATTTTCCTCAATTCCCACATGTGCAATACCCAAATGTGGGAAGTGAATCTCCTTCGCCAGGCATGCTACAGTTGCAAGTTTACAGGAGAGCCAGTTTGGTGTAGTGGTTAAGTGTGCCGACTCTTATCTGGGAGAACCGGGTTTGATTCCCCACTCCTCCACTTGCACCTGCTGGAATGGCCTTGGGTCAGCCATAGCTCTGGCAGAGGTCGTCCTTGAAAGGGCAGCTGCTATGAAAGCACTCTCAGCCCCACCTACCTCACAGGGTGTTTGTTAGGGGAGGGAAGGTAGAGTATTTTCTGTAGATCTTCAGATTTTTCTTCTGGTACATTTTGGAACCTCAGCATATAGGCTGCTCTAGCCATCTCTAGCTGAAGAAATCTACTATCATATAGTTTCTGCTCTTTTTCCAGTTGCTCTACCTTTTGGCTGTTCTCTGTTACCCATGCGTCAAGGACCTTTAAATTTGTCTCTGCTGTTTGCTGTCTATTCTCTTGGCGTCTTGTTTAATTTCTGTCATCTGCTCTCCTATGTTATCTACCTTACCAGTCAGTTGTTCTATGGCAATTAAGAGAGTGTTTTGCATTTCTTTCATGTCCCCCTGCATAGTTGCAGGTATAAATTTCTCAAGACCAGACGAAGAACTGGGTGAAGAAGTCGGTGGTCTACCTTCTCGGTTCTCTTTTTTTCTTTTAGCCTCTTTAAAGCCAATAGCAGCTTTATTGTCCATCCTTATTAATATATTTGCACTCACACTCACAAACTTTAAGTATTTCCCCTTGACAAGCCTGTTTTGGAACACCATGTTCCTATTTGTATCAACTAACCCAGTATCTAGCAAATAATATCAATATTATGAAAAGATAATGGTTTGTTTGAGAACAAAACCTTCTTGCTTATGTCAGCAATATAACCAACCTCAAACAGCAATAAAACCTTTGATAAACAAAACCTTTTTACTACAACCATTTTTGGTATCACTAAGCCTAAACAATGAAGCTCACAAAAACAGTTCACTATAGTGCGCTCTCAAGAGTAGATAGTTCAGTCCACTCTAGGACTTGCCAAATACATCCAAATGCTCCACGATGTAAATTGCAATCCAAGGCTGGATGCCCAGTTTGTATAGTCTCCACCAGAAAAAAATAAAAAATAACCAAGGAAAAATTAAAAAATGAAAAATTCATATATTCCCAGCAAAACAACAATGTCAAAAAGAAAAAAAAAAACTACCATGCGAAGACAAATGAGGAGAAATTAAAAAAAGAAATTCCAACCCTATATTTATAGATAATCTTCCAAGAAAGGCAAAGAAGGGCAAACAAAAAAAGAAAACAAACAATAAGCCAAAATTCAAAAATTAAGAGATGCAAAAATCACCGTCAGTCAACCAACTCTTTATAATCCAATAAGAAATTAAAGACAAAAAAATCAAAATCAAAATGCTAAGGATCATATCCACCATCAAAAATGTTGTCATCCACTTGGAAACTTCACAGCTATTCTTCCAACTGACAACAATATAGCTGCATTTTTAAACCACTGCACAAGCCAACTGAGACGCAGAATGCATCTTTAAGACCAGAAAAAAATTATTCAGCATACTCCCCTTCAGCGTAGCCACAGGGTTCTTATCTTTTTTATATCTTTAATATCAGCAAAGTTTTATTCAGAATTATATTGTTCCAATAGGTGACAGCTCTATAAGACATTCATAAGATCAAAGTTCTTACAGCGATTAGTCTTCTCAGCCACATGAACTTGCTACTAGCCATCCCATCTTCTGTAATTCAACAATGAGATCTTCCTCCCTGCAAAAAATTCAGTACAACTTAGTTCAATTCAGGGGTCAGGGGTCAGTTCTTTAAGTTAAGAAGCTGGTGTGAACAGGTCCCAGTTTCCACACATATCCTTAGAAAAATCGCCAAGATAGGCACCAGACTTTTGGAAGCCTTGGAAAAGAGAAAGACGGAGCTGGGCATTCCCCTGTCCCCTTTCTCTTCGTGCTTGCCTCCGTCTGCGCTCCGCTTGACTTTCCACTCTCCAACTCCTGTCCTTTCACTAATTAAAGATTAAGTATAAAAACAGAAGAAGTCTTACAGTCCATCCCATAGGTAGAAGAATTCAGACTGATCATGTAGAGGAACTTGTTTGAAAAGAAGAAGAAAAAAGAGTCTGGCAGTCAACCCCGATGCCATTTAAAAATGGCGATTGGAACAGTGAGGCTCACAGCAACGTTGGGCTCGGGAGCCAGCCGCTGCTGACGTTCCTGAGCCTCAACGTCAAGCCACCCGCCTTCTTGGACCCTTCCTGGGTCCCAGACTCGAGTCCCCACAAATGGGGGACCCCTCTGCCACCCGATTAGAGAGCGGCTCTGGACCAGCCGGTCCAAGTCGCTCTCTAGGTTAGGTTGCCGAAACCGGAAGTCTCTGAGACTCAGATTCAGAGTGAAGGGTGGGATATAAATCCAGTATTTTCTTCATCATCATCATTCAGTCATAACATGCAATCTTGAGCAGCATTACACCCCTTTAAGCCTGTTCCCAGAATAATTTATTTAGAGTTTCAGAGTTCCTTGGAAGAATAGGCAGACAAGGAAAAGCTGAAGACTTGAGAATTGGTTCAGTCATCTAAGCAACATAATAATAATAATAATAATAATAATAATAATAATAATAATAATAATAATAATAATAATAATAATAATAATAATAATAATATTTTATTTATATCCCACCCTCCCCACCAAAGCAGGCTCAGGGCGGCTAACAACATCTCAATCCATACAATAAATTATACAACAGGTTTTAAAATCACATTCACTTAAAAACATTCCAATTAAAATTAACATTCCTAGTGCTATTCTATTAGGTGTAAATACTATGGCGGAATCACTTAAGGTGAATCATCAATCGTTCAGTCAGGTAAAGGCCATCTTAAAAAGGAAGGTCTTGCAGGCCCTGCGGAACTGTTCAAGGGGAGCTGGGGGTAGATCAAGCGACAGCTATTGCTGAAATGTTGCCAGTGGTAAACTTCAAAGAGAACTGTTTTTTTGGGGGGGAGGGGGGGGGAGGTTGTCCCTCTTCTGCAAGCCAAATAGAGGAATTTTGAGGAAAGAACATAGTGATTCAACAAGGCTCTTGAAATGTCTCAAGAAGATTTGGCACATCTCTAGGCAGAAGCTGTTCCAAGAAAGAGATCTCACACATATGCTCCTCTGTTTAAAAATGAACATTGTTTAATTTTGAGGTGATTATGAGGTCATTAATTGTTAATTAATAGGTATAATCAGAGATGATGGGGAGTTATAAATACCTACTTGGTCTGATCAGTGGAACTATACTGAAAAGCTAAGATAGCTGGGTTAGGAGATTGCAATCCCTGGATCAAATCTTGTCCAATGAGATGTGCCGTCCTTCCCACCCCACTGTAACCTCAGAGGTTTAAAAGGGGGTTTGAATGTGCCGTATATGTTGTAAGGAGATTTTTTGTGACATTTGCTTCCAAAAATGTCTTTTGTTTTCATTGTAGTCTTTGTTAAGCACATTCTTTATTGCCCCTGAATTCATTTTCACTGTGTGAACATCTCCTCCTCCTCTTCCTGTCATGCCAGCGGTACTGGCCAGAAGCTACACCAGACACCAGGTGACTGTGCCAGGCATGAACATTACTAGGGATGGGCACACACTGGTTCACAATCATAAGGAAAGGAAAGGTCCCCTGTGCAAGCACCAGTCATTTTCGACTCTGGGGTGACGTTGCTTTCACAGTGTTTTCACGGCAAACTTTTTACGGGGTGGTTTGCCATTGCCTTCCCCAGTCCTCTACACCTCCCTCCACCAAGCTGGGTGCTCAATGTTACCGACGTCGGAAGGATGGAAGGCTGAGTCAACCTTGAGCCGGCTACCTGAAAACCCAGCTTCCACCGAGGATCGAACTTAGGTCATGAGCAGCGGTTTGGACTGCAGTACTGCAGCTTTAACACTCTGCGCCACGGGGCTCTATTCGCAATCATAAGCTCATGATAAAGTTTGATCGGTTCATGGTTCACAAACTGAAGTTAGTGAACCGAAGCGCCACCATGAACTTCCACAAATTTTAAGGCAGTTCATGGAGTTTCATGGCATTTTGCGATGAACTGAAAGTAGGGTTTCAGTGGCTCCAAATCATTAAAACCCCTGCATTCTAGTCTTCACAAAAAACAGCTGAGCAGCAGGGAGCAGAAAGTGGGGGTCACAAACCACTATGAGCTGGTTCAGTTCACAAACCAACCTCCTGGTTCATGGTTTATGCTGGAACTTGCCAGATCCCCCACTTTTGCAGGCTCCTCCCCACCATCGGCCAGCTGGCTGGTGGGGGAAGCCCTGTTCCAACAGCCACAATATGCCTTTAGATCTCAGGCAGATGCAAAAAAGAGAGAATTACTGTTCTAGCTAGTTAGTGAGCATGGAAACTCCTTTTTTTATTCTTCTGTTAGCATCTGGGTGTTTTGCTTTTTGTACCCAAAGTAGTTCTCAGTTTTTCCATGTGTATCCAAAGTTTTCTCAGCAATGGCATGTGCTAGCCAGCATGGTGTAGTGGTTCAGAGCAGTGTAATCTGGAGAATGGGGTTTGATTCCCCACGTCACCACATGCAGCCAGCTGGGTGATCTTGGGTCAGTGAGAGCTCTCTCAGCCCCGCCTACCTCACAGGGTTTGCGTTGTGGTGAGAGGAACGGATGGTGATTGTAAACAACTCTGAAACTCCTTTGGGTATTGAAAGGCAGGGTATAAAACCAACTTTTCTAGTAAATCTCCACTGCTCCCCCCCCCCCACACACATGAATGCTCTGGTCTCCAGCATGCCAAGTTTTGGAACAGATGGCAAATTCTAAATTAAAAGCAATATCCAGCTCCGGTAATCTAGGGTCATCTGACCCACGCAGGCCTCCCTACAGTAGCAGAAATTGGAGTGTGTGTGTGAAAGAGAGCAAGAGACCTTTCTGTTCCACAATGACCTCAGTGTTAGCAGGCTATTTCCTTCATTGGATAACATCCAGCTGCTCTTTGAGGCCAACCCTGCTATGTGCTGAGCAGAAGTATTCTGTTTGACTTCTCTTCCTGATCTATCAACCTCTCCTCACTCCAAGGAGCTCAGGGCAGAATGCATGGCTCAGCCAGTATTGTATCCCCACAATAACCCTGTGGGTAGGGTAGCCTAGTAGAGTATGGGCTAGTCCAAGGTCAAGGGGGGGACTCAAACTCAGGTCTCTCAGGACACACCCTAACTCTAACCGCTACCCAGCACTGTCCTTCATTCCCTAGCATTATCTAGCCCTTTCTTTTGAATTCCTTATTAGAGTTCCCAGAAGCATCTTTGTCCTTTTGGATAGGCAAAGTCAAAAGTTGCTTCTTACTTTCTGCTCTTGAAGGGACATCATACCTACCATATCCCAAGTCATCTGGATTTGGGGTTGTAGAATCTTTCGGGATCAAGTGCCGTGTTCTACTGGAGAAAGTTTTCCTTCCAAACTTTCTCCAGTAGAACACGGCACTTGATCCCGAAAGATTCTACAAACCCTAATGATGTTACCAGCCGTGAAAACCTGAAATCTTTGATAACATCTGGATTTGCCTTATTGAGCTATAGCAGGGGTGGTCAACGGTAGCTCTCCAGATGTTTTTTGCCTACAACTCCCATCAGCTCCAGCCAGCATGGCCAATGGCTGGGGCTGATGGGAGTTGTAGGCAAAAAAACACATCTGGAGAGCTACTGTTGGCCACCCCTGAGCTATAGGTTTGGTCTACCCAATGTCAACTTGAACTGGCAGGAGCTCTCCAAGGTCCTGGACAGAAAGCCACCTTTTCCAGTCAGGCTGCCTGAGATTCCTGAATGGGATATGCTGAGTCCACGGGGCCCTTCACAGATGAGCAAAGAGACCCAAACTGATTCTCCTTTGTACTATCATCAGCATCGCTTCCTGATCCTGCCTCCTGCGCTTTACTTTCCTGACTTCAGAAGCAAGCCAATGGCATTTGCTCGGCATCAGGATGTGAAGGGGATGAAAGTGCAAAAAAGGAGAACAGAAGGGAAAAGGGTAAGAGAGAAATGCAAGATCATGGGGAAGGGGGGGGGATCTTGTCTCCTTGCAGCTTGTGAATTATTCACCTGCACCAGCTAGGAATTAATTATAATTAATGTCTGCAAAGTACTTTGATATATTTAGATGAGCAGCACTATGAAGAAATGTCTGCTGTTTGAGATCTGAAGACAGATAAAGTTTGAGCATGAAAGCAAAAAAATAAAAATAAAAATCCCAACCCAAATAATTATCCTCCTATGATATGCTGGCAAACTAGGGCTTTTTGTATATGAAGGCCTCATTAAAATACCAGATTATGATGTTCAAAATGCAATCTCTCGTGCCAAATCTTACTGTTTGTTGGGCCAAAAAGGAAACTGGATTGTTCATTGTTGGCTGTATTGAGAATGCCGGGAACTCGGTGCACATTTGGACCAGTTCAATGGGGCACATGGCAAAGCTTAGAAATGATGGCCTCTGCACATGGTGGGGCTATGGCAAGGCAGCATTTGTTGCTATGGGAAGGACTGGGCTTCTAACACATGCAGAGGAGTGGTGTTTTTTTTTTCTGTTTCCTGTTGTTTGAGTCCTGAATATACACAGTGTTGTAACATGTCTAGAGATGTTCTCCAGTTTCCAAAGGAGAATACATTGTTCTGGTACAAACCCCAGAAACTACGTATAAACCCCAGAAACTATGTATTTCCCTCTAATGATGGTTGACTGCCTATCAGTACAGCAGCAAAAGAAGGTTCTATCAAAGATTTCAGGTTTTCACGGCTGGTAACATCATTAGGGTTTGTAGAATCTTTCGGGATCAAGTGCCGTGTTCTACTGGAGAAAGTTTTCCTTCCAGACATTTCGTTCTCAGCTGCGGAGAACATCCTCAGTGGCGTTGCAGCCGGAGCAGGCACTCTGACCTTCTTGGCTGCTGTGCATTGAGCCCACTCAATGCACAGCAGCCAAGAAGGTCAGAGTGCCTGCTCCGGCTGCAACGCCACTGAGGATGTTCTCCGCAGCTGAGAACGAAACGTCTGGAAGGAAAACTTTCTCCAGTAGAACATGGCACTTGATCCCGAAAGATTCTACAAACCCTAAAAGAGGGTTCTGTCTCACAGAGACAGAAAGGGTAGTGGATTGCACATACTCAAGGGGAACAGAAAAAAATATTGAATGGTATTATCTTTATACAAGCGCTCCATGGCGCAGAGTGGTAAAGCTGCAGTACTGCAGTCCAAGCTCTGCTCACAACTTGAATTCAATCCTGGTGGAAGCTGGGTTCAGGTAGCCAGCTTGAGGTTGACTGAGCCTTCCATCCTTCTGAAGTCGGTCAAATGAGTACCCAGCTTGTGGGGGGAAAGTGTAGATGACTGGGGAAGGCAACGGCAAACCACCCCGTTAAAAGTCTGCCATGAAAACATTGTGAAAGCAACATCACCCCAGTGTCGGAAACGACTGGCGCTTGCACAGGGAACTACCTTTACCTTTTTATTATTCTTATAAAGAATGTCCTATTGAGGTCTGGCCGTGCTTATAGCTCTAAAAACATGCAGAATGTTGGGAGCAAATTAAGTGTCTGTTTGCATGGCATTGTGAGCTATGAATCAGGATCAGGAGTGGATGGATTTCTCCCTCCCCCCAACATGTCTCAGAGGACCCCAATAGTGTGGAGTCGTTTATGTACATCTATCACTGGAGATGGAATTTGTCCTTTCTTTGCTCTTCTAAAAATGCTCTTCTAAAAATGACCTGTGTGTTCACCATTCCCAAGTTCCAAAGCTGATTCTATCTTCCTGGAAAAGATCATGGTAGAACTTTCAAGTTTCTTTCTGTGGCAAAATCTGAGAGTGAAGAAGAAGAAAAGGTTTAGAAGTAAAAAAAAAAAGAGAGAGAACATTACAGATGTGTCCATAGCCTTTATTGCTATTGTTAAGAGTTTGATACATTCCTGTGTTAGTTAAAACTTGATATTTTTGGAGTCAGTGATAATAAAAAGCAAATATATGGTACACAATTTAATGTAAATGTATTAGCATTTTAAATGTCAGGTAAGACAGGCTCCTGTAGAAATGACAAGATGTCTGACCTTAGTTATGAAAAGAAGGGAGCAGGTTCTCTCTCTCTTCTGTTAGAATGAAGATTTATTGTAGTCTACAGTGACCAAATAGTCATTTTTTTCCAGTGACTGTGGGACTATTCTAGCTGCCGCTTCCAAATGCCTTGAGATTTAATTCAGTTCCACATAACCATGGGGGAAATTTCTTCCTTCCAGTGCAACTATACAGCACATCCCAGAATATATTTACCAGTATAATTTCATTCCTCCCAAACTCTGACTGCAGTTAAGATAAACCCTTCTTCTTGGCCCTGAAAAAACCCTCAAGATCCTTTGCTTGGAGGTCAGAGCAGGCTGAAGGATACCTAATAGTGGTGGGGTCTTGTTTCCCCAGGAGATTTTCTCCAGCGAGAAACATGGACAAAGAGTCCATGCAGAGGGCTGCTTGCAAAAAAAGATGCACGACAGTCACAACTCAATCTCGACTTGAGCTAGATATTAAAGTTCCAGACAATCTAAGAAGTTTGAGAGAGATGTAAGGAAATAACTCATGTTGTGTGAAGAATATTCCTGCACATAACCAGAGCAGAATAGAGCTATACTACCACTTCTCATGATGCTCTATCACTGAGCCACAGCCCCTCCCTACACCGTGCCCAACTCAGATATTTATATATTTATAAATATATGAACTACTACTTCATTGGCATGATGCTGTGATCTTTGTCAAAACTATGTTTTCTGAAAGGGGGGAGAAGACTACTCATCCCCTCAGTGCCTGTTTTCTTTCAGACTGAGCACCCCATATGCTCACTTTGTCAACTTATTTGGAGAGCCAGTTTGTTGTAATGGTTAAGTGTGTGGACTCTTATCTGGGAGAACCAGGTTTGATTCCCCACTCCTCCACTTGCACCTGCTGAGATGGCCTTGGGTCAGCCATAGCTCTCTCAGCCCCACCCACCTCACAGGGTGTCTGTTGCTGGCAGGGGGGGCGGGGAGAAGACATAGGCGATTGTAAGCCGCACTGAGTCTCTGATTCAGGGAGAAGGGTGGGGTATAAATCTGCAATTCTTATTATTATTATTTACCATTTAAAATGAACCATGCTTTGAATGCTTTGGCATCTACCCAGTTGGTTGCATTCCATATGGCAGCTGCTGGCTCCTGTTTACAATGGACCAGGTAGCTGGGAATACACAAATGAGTAGGTTTTGTTTCATTAGTGCTAAGCCACCTTGAGCAGGTCTCTGTAGAGGCGGTGTACACATTTTCTAAATCAGTTAATCAATGAGTACATCTCAAGGTCATCATGGGTGGGTTGAGCACATCGTTTGTTGTGCATCATTTAAGATCAGGTGCATTATGAGGGCATGTGCTGCTTATGCTGGATACTGAATAAATGTTGACATGGAATTGAACAGCCATTCCAGGCAACGGTTCAAGAACATGCCATATTATACAACCCATTTTAGGACACTTTATGTGCACTCTCAGCTTTGGGCAAGGGTGAGTTATGGCCACGCATGAAGCTGTCTTATACTCAGGGCCTTTTTTTTTTTAGTAGGAATGCAGTTCAGGCTGGCTTGGCTTCAGGGTGTGTGGTTTAATATGCAAATGAGTCCCTGCTGGGCTGTTCCTACAAAACCCAGCATGAAACAGAGGGTGTGGCCTAATATGCAAATGAGTTCCTGCTGAGCTTTTTTTACCAAAAAATCCCCTGCTTATACTGAATTGAACCCTTGGTCCATCAAGGCCAGTATTGCCTATTTAGACCAGCAGATACTCTCCAGAGTCTCAGACACAGGTCTCTCACATCACCTGCTCCTTCCTTCCTTCCTTCCTTCCTTCCTTCCTTCCTTCCTTCCTTCCTTCCTTCCTTCCTTCCTTCCTTCCTTCCTTCCTTCCTTCCTTCCTTCCTTCCCTCCTTCCTTCCTTCCCTCCTTCCTTCCTTCCTTCCTTCCTTCCCTCCTTCCTTCCTTCCTTCCTTCCTTCCTTCCTTCCTTCCTTCCTTTCTATATCTAGTTTGGTGTGGTGGTGAAGTGGTTAAATGTGCAGACTCTTACCTGGGAAATTCATACCTGGGAGAACCAGGTTTGATTCCCCACTCCTCCACTTGCACCTGCTGGAATGGCTTTGGGTCAGCCATAGCTCCGGCAGAGATTGTCCTTGAAAGGGCAGCTGCTGTGAGAGCCCTCTCAGCCCCACCCACCTCGCAGGGTGTTTGTTGTGGGGGAGGAAGGGAAAGGAGATTGTGAGAAGCTCTGAGACTCGGAGTGGAGGGCGGGATATAAATCCGATATCATCATCTTCTTCTATCTAGCTAGCTATCTAGGGATTGAACCAGGGACCTTCTACATGCAAAACAGAAGTTTCCCCACTGAACTGCAGCCCCTCCCTTGGGCATTCAAAGGAGAAGTCAGATTTTTCCATCCTGACATCAGTTGGACTGATCGCATAAAGGAATGGGCTGCTTTCTCTAAATTCTTGATATAAAAAACCCCCAAATTGTTTCCCCCCAAGGGTGCTGCTCAGAATTTGCGATCAAACCGCAATTCGAGCAGTACATCACTACTTCATTGAAATGAGCTGATTGAATCTGGCCAGTTTGCACTAAAAATGCATACTGAAAAAACAAGCAAACAAACCCTAGCACCTGTCAACAGCGTGTGGATGTTACTAAGGCTAGGAAAGAATTAAACTTTATCTCCCTGGGAGATTAAATAGTGCTCTAGCCTGTAGAAATAAATCCTGTAAACATTCCGGATGATAGTGAGGGATTTAACTTTGCCAAGTGCCTTTTTATGAGAGAAACTAAATGTGTCTAAGAAGGCAGCTTCTGAGCAGACTTCATTGAATCCAAGCCAGTCAATTTATAGCCACATTGCTAGCTCTGCTCTCTGGAAGGGCTGGCTGGGCTGCTCCGTGGTTCTGCTGTTTTCCCTTCGCAGGCTGGTTTCTTTGGAAGGGAGCAGCAAGAGACTGCAGGTCTATGGTAACCTAGAGGCGTCCAGGACCATGGACAGATCACTGGGATGGGACACAGACCAACAGGCCGACAAGGATATCAAGTGAAGACAGGGAAGAGGAAGAACAGGCCTATTGTGCAATCCATAAGATGTAACATGCAGCATCCGACAGCCTCGGTTTGTCACAGGGCAATTCAGGAAGCAGATAAGGGGGTTCAGTCACCTCTATATTATGGAGGGGGGATTTTCATAGAATAAATGACTTGGAAGAGGCCTCCAGGGGCATCTAGTCCAATCCCCTGCCCAATGCAGGAAATTCACAAATACCTTTCCCTCCTCCCCTGCTCCTCCACATTCCCCAGTGATCTCTGCTCCATGCCCAGAAGATAGCAAAAACCTCCAGGATCCCTTGCCAAACTGGCCTGAAGAAAACATGGCTGACTGACCCCAAAGTGGCAATCAGCATTTCCTTGGGTGTGTAAGAAAGGGCCAGGAGAACTAAGCACTGATGCAACTCTTTAAACCCTCTTTAAACAAGCGTTTATCAACGACTGAATTACAGGTGCACAATAAAGGAAACGCCAAAATGGTCTGGTCTAGGGATCCATCACCACTACATCATCTGACAGACATAGCGTCAAACAATAATGTTTACTGCCAGATTTAAATAGTGTTAAATTTAGAAATGTTTTAATTAACTATAGATTGGTTTTAATGTGATTTTAATATCTTATTATTGTATTGTTTACCTTTAAATGTTGTTAGCCGCCCTGAGCCTGCTTCGGCGGGGGAGGGCGGGATACAAATAAAATTTTACTTACTTACTTACTAACTCTTCCTGCCCTCCTTCTCATGATCTGCCTAATTCATAGAATCAACATTGCTGTCAGATGGCCATCTAGCCTTTGTTTAAGGCCCACCACTTCCCGAAGAAGCCTGTTCCATTGAGGACCTGCTCTGTCAGGAAGTTCTTCCTAATGTTTAGCCAAAAACTCTTCTGATTTAATTTCATTCTGTTGGTTCTGGTCTGACCTCCTGGGACAACAGAAAACAACTCCACACCATCCTCAACATGACAGCCCTTCAAGTACTTGAAGATGATGACCATCTCACCTCTCAGTCATCACCTCTCCAGATTAAACATACCCCACTCTTTCAGCTTTTCCTCACAGGACTTGCTCGACAGACCCCTCACCATCCTTGATGCCCTCCACTGGACATGTTCCAGCTAGTTTATATAATTCTTAAACTATGGTGCCCAAATCTGAAAACAATATTCTAGGTGAGGTCTAACCAGAGCAGAGTAAAATGATACCATCATTTCATGTGATCTGGACACTATACTTCTGTTGATAGAGCCCCAAAATGGAATTTGTCTATTTACCTATTACATCACACTGCTGACTCATGTTCAGTGTATGGTCCACTAAGACCCCTAGATCCTTTTCACACATAGTAAGACAAGACAAGTATCCCCATCCTATAATTATTCATTTCATTTTTCCTACCTAAATGTAGAACTTTGCATTTATCCCCATTAAAATTCATTTTGTTTTAGCCCAGTTTTCCAGGCTGTCAAGATAATCCTGTATCCTGTCTCTGTCTTTTACTATATTTGTGACCCCTCCCAATTTAATATCATCTGCAAATTTAATAAGCATTCCTTTCATCCAAATCATATATAAAGATGTTGAACAAAACAAGTCCCAGGACAGATCCTTGAGGCACTCCACTTGTCACTCCTCTCCAAGAGGATGATGAACCATTCACAAGCACTCTTTGGGTGTGATCTGTCAACCGGTTACAGATCCACCTGACAGTAACAGGATCCAAACCACATTTTACCAATTTGTCAGCAAGCATAGTATATGGTACCTTATCAGAAGCCTTACTGAAATCCAGATAAAGTATGTCTACAGCATTCCCCTGATCCAGCAAAGTAGTCACATTTTCAGAAAAAAGAGATTAAGTTAGTCTGACATGACTTGTTCTTGAGAAACCTATGCTGGCTCTTAGTGATGAAAGCCATCCTTTCTAAATGTTCCAGGACTGACTGTTTGATTATTTGTTCTAAAACTTCCCAGATATAGATAACAAGCTGATGGATCCTCTTTTTTCCCCTTCTTGAAGATGGGAACAACATTTGCCAACCTCCAGTCTTCCACCACCTAACCTGTTCTCCAAGAATTCTTAAAAACAATGGAAAGAGACTCAGAAATTACATCCACAAGTTCTTTTAGTACTCTTGGATGCAGTTCATCTGGCCCTGAGGACTTAGTTTCATTTAAAGAAACTAGGTGTTTATGTACTATCCCTATGCTGATCCTAGGCTGCAACTGACATGTTCTCAGGGTGCAGGCAGGCAGGAGTCCAAAGCCAGTCCAAGGTCAAAGTCCAGGAAGTCAAGCAGGAGCCAAGTCACCAATGCAGAATCACAACCCGGAATCAGAAGTCAATGTCCAAAAGCCAAAAGATCAGGGTGCCAAGGAAATCAAGCAGGTCAGGATCAGAAATCTGGAAGGAGCATGGATGCAAGCCAGAGAATAGACTTGTTGCTTCCACAAGGTTACCAGGTCCTGGGTGGGAGCTATATGGAAGTCTCAATCAGCCTGTTCTCTAGGTGGCAGTGACTCTGCTAGAACTCAGGGCTGAGAGATCTGAAGAACCGGCGTGCCTCATGTCTTCGCTCTGAAAGTACTTTCCGGAGCCTGCTTCGAACTCTTGAGATGGGAGGAGGAGAGCTTGGAGGAGATTGATCATCAACAGCTGACACTGGTGCCTGGAGAGTGATTGATGGGCCAGCTGCTGTTTGTTCAGCTGAGGAACTGGCTGGCCACTCTTCCAGGTCCGTTAACCCTTCCAGCTTCTCCTCGTCACGGCTCATGATAGCAACTCCCTTTCCTCATAATATGTTCTGTTTTTGCTATGTTGAGCACTGTTTCCCTCACAAGAGAAGACTGAGGAAAATTAGAAATTGAGCAGTTCTACACTTTCTTCACTAACTGTTACAATTTCACTTTCCTGTCCTCGCAAGGGTCCTGCCATGTCCTTGCTCTTTTTCTTACTTTGTGCATGAGAAAAGAACCCTTTTTTGTTGTTTTTAGCATCTCTTGCCAGCCTAAGCTCATACTGGGCTTTAGCTTTTCTTTCTCTACAAGCATTAGTTATTTGTTTATATTTATCCTTGGTTATAAGGCCCTCCTTCCAGAGAGCTGTTTATGGAACCCTCTTGACTTCTTTAGGCTCCTCCCATTTTTCCCCATGGGAATTGTTTGTAATTGTGCTTGCAATATTTCACTTTTAAGAATCTCCCACCCCTCTTGAACTCCCTTCTCCTTAAGTGTTTCTGACAATGGAATTTTACCCAGCATAGCTCTACGTTTGTCAAAATTTGCTTTCCTGAAGTCCAAACTATACGTCTGACCACAGCTTTTTTTATAGCAGGAGCTCCTCTGCATATTAGACCACGCCCCCTGATGTAGCCAATTCTCCAAGAGCTTAGAGAGCTCTTCGTACAGGGCCTACTGTAAGCTCCAGCATGATTGGCTACATCAGGGGGGCACGGCCTAAATGCAGAGGAGTTCCTGCTAGAAAAAGAGACCTGTGTCTGACTATGTACAGCTTTTCCCTTCCCCAGGACTGTATATTCCAAAATCACATGGTCACTACTATCCAGGATGCGTACTAATTTCTTTTTCTGACATTCTTTTATTTTGATATATACTGATTCATCTTATTCTGTTTCAGAAGAGGATTTCTATTTCATTTCTCTTTGTTTTTCCCAACTTTCCCCATTTCCATCTTCAGAACTGTCAGGTGAAAGTCCTGTATTATAATATCTGCCTTCAGTAGCTAGATGGAAGCTGGACATTCTCATAGACCTCTGCAGTTGAAATATGTATTCTGGATATTCAATATCTGCCAAGGTGGTTTTTCCCCACACTATTCCATTATGTGTTAAAGGTACAATTTCCCTCCCCAGATTGAAAATATGAGAACTTAGAATTGTTGGTATCTCTGGAGACCTTGGGCAGGCATCAATTCTGAAGCAGGTGTCATTATTTCTTGGTGTTCTTCGCATTAAAGTGCTCAAGGTGGTTCACAACAATCATTAAAATGCATGACAGTCGTCCTGAAAAGTAACCAACAATAGCAGCAAGATAATCAATAAAAGCAGCAGGTAAAAACATTGTTTCTCATTAAAATGGCTGCAGGGAAGATAAACAATATCTAAAATAAACTAAAATTAGTCTGGAGTGGGGTACTGAAACTGAACAATATCAGTCAGATAAAAGGAACTTAGTCTTTATCCAGAATCCTTCTCACCCCATAAAACTCCCCACTCAATAAAATGTTTGGGAAATGAAAGGATTTTCACCTTAACATACATGGCGCCAAATGGGCCCCAGTGGGTCGGACATTCCACTATTGAGACGTTACCACCAAAAAGGCTCTGTTTCTGGCTGCCATCCCACACAGCTTGGGGTATATAGAGCATAAATCATGACAGAGAGGTTTGCATGGGAGAAAGTAGCCATTCAGATACCTGGCCCAGACACAGCACTTTGCATTGAGATGGGAAACCATGATGGCATCAATGAAGTTCTTTTAAAACTGGCAAAAAAAAGAAACCTGCCCCATTTTGCTTCCTCATTCTGGACCACCTGAAGTTTTTGACGTTAGCAAAGGCAAAGGAAAGGAAAGGCCCCCTGTGCAAGCACCAGTCATTTCCGACTCTGGGGTGACATTGCTTTCACAATGTTTTCATAGCAGACTTTTTATGGGGTGGTTTGCCATTGCCTTCCCCAGTCATCTACACTTTCCCCCCAGCAAGCTGGGTACTCATTTTACTGACCTCGGAAGGATGGAAGGCTGAGTCAACCTTGAGCCGGCTACCTGAAAACCCAGCTTCCTCCGGGGATCAAACTCAGATCGTGAGCAGAGCTTAGGACTGCAGTACTGCAGCTTTAACACTTTGCACCACGGGGCTCTTAAAGGCAAAGACATTCCCACAAAGAGCACACTGATCTAATTTGGAAATGATCAAAGTCTGGATAACCATGGCTAGATCTTACTTTTCAAGGAGATCTGTCCATGGTAAAGCCTTCAAATGCTAAATACTGCTGCATGTCAACCATCAAATATGATCACCTGTATAATACTGTGAGATGCCAAATGCCATTGCATGTGAGCTATCAAATGCCATCCAATTCTAAACTGCAGAGCATGCCAAGTATCACATAATATCCTTAATCATCTGTCAGTTATCAAAAATAAAATATCAAAAGATATTCAATGCAGCCATCATATGGTTGGAGAGGAAACGTGAAGTCAATAGGCTTAGAATTATTAACTCTCTTAAGACCACAGGATGTGGACTGCATCCTGCCTACAGTTTCCATGGGTGGAAATATCTCTATTCACAAAAAAATGTGACTTTCCCACATCCTCCCCCAATCCAGAATGCACCCCAGTGCTGCTTCTGGAGAATGGGAGGTCTCTAGAAATAGTTGGGAGCATTGGAGGACTGCCACAGAAGAGGAAGAAGAAGAAATTGGATTTATATCCTGCCCTTCACTCTGAATCTCAGAGGTCATTTTCGCACTCACCTCCAGCCGGCGCGACCCCCCTCTTCACCGCGCAGGATCTGCGCGGATTTCGCACTAAATGCCGCGGAGCAGCCTTTTGCGCCGGAAACTCCCGGTGCAAAAGCCGCTCAAACGTAAACCGCCAAAAAGCAGTTTCCATTTGCATGGCTTTTGCGACGGGAGTTTCCAGTGCAAAAGGCTGCTCCACGGCATTTAGTGCGAAATCCGCACAGATCCTGCGCGGTGAAGAGGGGGGTCGCGCCGGCTGGAGGTGAGTGCGAAAACGACCAGAGTCTCAGAGCGGCTCACAATCTCCTTTATCTTCCTCCCCCACAACAGACACCCTGTGAGGTGGATGGGGCTGAGAGAGCTCTCTCAGAAGCTGCCCTTTCAAGGACAACTCTGCGAGAGCTACGACTGAACCCCAAGGCCATTCCAGCAGCTGCAAGTGGAGGAGTGGGGAATCAAACTTGGTTTTCCCAGATAAGAGTCTGTGCACTTAACCACTACCTCAAACTGGCTCTTGTGGGAGAGCTGGCCAAAAAAATAGCCACCTTTGCATGGCTAGAGATTTTAGGTGGGATCCAGCCCTATACCTGGAAGATATTTGTAGAGCAGAATGTTGAAGAGCAGATACAGATACGATTCAGTTCCAAAGACCATCCTTCTCAAGCGACTGATTGTGGAATCAATTGGATGATTGCATTCTCCATCTTCAGAGGTCAGACAAAGGTTCAAATCCTTATCTTAGCTGACCTTCTCTTGAAAGGGGTCTGTTTTGATTTACATTTCACAAATGGTCTCCTCTTCTTGATGGGATGGCTTTGGATCATCAGAAAGTCTCAGTGATGCAACTTACTACCCAAACTGCCAAACACAGATGTACATATTTTAGTGTATAGATGGAGATCTGTTCTTCCCAGGTCCTTGATTCTGACAATATATTTATTTCACTCAAGAGAATAGACTTAGGCAGTTGGTCAGGAATTTGTTTAAAAAAAATTATGACTCTTTGAAGATTTTTTCCTAGATTCTTGGCACAATATATAAAAGAATTACATAATTCAGTGTGGGCTGGAACATGTCTGAAGTCAACCACCAGGGTTGTGCTGATGTTGCAACATACCATGGTACTTTTTACATCACACACTTATTTGTCCTGGTCGTCACCATTTCTAAGGAAGGTTGAAAAAATACATAAACTGGAGCCCATAGGGGAATAAGAAAAAGTGTACAGAGGGAAAAAAGCCAAGGGAGTGAAATTTATGTACTAGAGGAAAGAGAAGGCTCAGTGGGGATGTGATCAATGCCTATAAACATCTTCCAGGGAGCTGGGCAAATAAAGAAGACAGTTATTTACAACCTTGGAAGTTGGTAAGACAAAGAACAATAGCCAGAAGCTGAGCAGCTTGGAGAAAAGTTTACTAGCAGAGAAAGATCACCTGAGAAGTGGACACCAAACTCAAAATGGGAGTGCAAATATAAGCTTGGTTCATGCTCCGGGATGGCTTGAGAATAATTTTTCCCTACTTCTTCCAGGAAAGCAAGGTGCTGGGGCTTTGGGTTAATGGATTGGAAATAATTAATTTATGGCCATGGATGTCACAGTTTCTTTCCTTCTGTTTTTACTGTGTCAGTCCAGGAAGAGCTCCTTTGGAGAGGAGTTCAACCGATTTCCCAAAATTCCTGCTCTTTGCATGAAGCTGGGGTACACTTTGTCCACCTGGGACCAATCCTAATGCTTGATTTTTACCTGGGGGATTGAGGGCAGGAAGATAAATACTATCCTTTGGAGGTTTTCAAACAGAGCCTAGATGACCATGTGATAGCAGAGCTGATTCTGTGAATCTGGGCAGATCATGAGAGGGAAGGCAGGGGGATGTACTTGTGATTTTCCTGCATTGTTCAGGGGGTTGGACTTGATGACCCTGAAGGTCCCCTCCAACTCTATGATTCTATGATCCCACCTTTTGAAACATCTCAATTAAGCAGTTAACTTGTTGACTTTTGGGTCAAATCCCAGACAGGATGTTCTAAGAAGGTCAATCCATGGCAGAAAGGGTGTTGGGAGGCAAGGCAAAAAGAAAATAGGAAATAATCACATTGAATCTATAGCATCTTTGCCCATGATTCATTACACCCAGAAAGGAGCCTTCTGTGTATGGGCCAATGGGAGGGAGACACAGAGGTGTAGTGTTAGAGTATCAGATTAAGATCTGGGAGACAAAGGTTCAAATCCTTATTCTGTTGTGGAAGCTCGCTGGGTGACCATAGGCCAGTTTACACACGCTGGGTGAATTCACAGTGCTCTAAATAATGCATTTTGCAACTGGATTTCTACTGTGTAGGAATAGCAAAAATCCAGTTGCAAAAATGCATTATTCAGTGCCGTGTGAATCCACCCTTTCAGTCTAAGTTCCCTCTTTTTGTTGTAAGGATAAAGTGGGGAAGAGGAGAATTATGTCAACTGCTTTGGATGAAGCAAACTAAAGGTAAAATGAGTGCGAGTAAGACCACGAGGCCATAAAAACAGCCTACTAGATCAGATCTGTGGTTCATCTAGTTCAGCATCCTGTTTCACGCAGTGGTTAGTCAGTTGCCCTGGAGAACCAACAAACAGGGCATAGAGGCTGAGGCCTTGCCCTGATGTTACTTCAGGGGTTTGTTGCCTCTGATTATAGAGGTCCCCCTTACTTCTGGCTGGTAGCCATTAGCAGAACCCTCCTCCATGAAGAATTTGTCTAATCCCCTTTTACAGCCTCTTATGTAAAGTCTATGGCCACCACTACCTGAGCTGGCTGTGAATTCCATAATTTAACTACTCCTTGAGTAAAGAAGAGCGGCCCCGTGGTGCAGAGTGGTAAAGCAGCAGTACTGCAGCACTGTGATCTGAACTCTCTGCTCACGTCACGACCTAGGTTCTATCCCAGAGAAAGCTGGATTCAGCTAGCCAGCTCAAGGTTGACTCAGCCTTCCATCCTTCCGAGGTCGGTAAAATGAGTCCCCAGCTTGCTGGGGGGAAAGTGTAGCTGACTGGGGAAGGCAATGGCAAACCACCCCATAAAAAGTCTGCCGTGAAAACGTGAAAGCAACGTCACCCCAGAGTCGGAAACGACTGGTGCTTGCACAGGGGACCTTTCCTTTCCTGAGTAAAGAAGGGTTTCCTGAACCTATTTCAGTTTGAGCCCAGTGGCATCTGCAAGACCAACGAATTCTGGGTATAAGCTTTCCTGTGCATGCTTGAGTGGTGCCGTGCATGCGCGTGAATTCATGAAAGCTTCTACCCAGACTTCAACGTTGTTGGTCTCAAAGGTGCCACTGGACTCAAACGTAGTCCTGTTGCTTCAGACCAACATGGGTACCCACCTGACTATATTTCCCAACAATTTCACTGGATGCCCCCAAGCTCTAGTATTATGGGAGAGGGAGGAAATGCATAATTTTATAAACTTCTATTAATGCCCCCCTTAGCTTTATGTTTCAAAACTAAAAGGCTCCAGTTTGGGAATTCTCTGTTGTTGGCCCACCATAGTAACTGGTTTGCAAGTGTGTGAGACAAGATGGTGGACCAGAGGAATGATCCAGCAGGGCTCTTCTCATGGTCTTTATTCCGACGTTGGATGGGAAAAGTCCCTTTTCTGGCCTGTGTTAAAATTCTTTGCTGCCAATCAGATGTTCTGCAGCAGGGGTGGAATTCTAGCAGGAGTTCCTTTTCATATTAGGCAACACCCCCTGATGTAACCAATCCTCTAAGAGCTTACAAAAAAGAGCCCTGTAAGCTCTTGGAGGATTGGCTACATCAGGGGTGTGGCCTAATATGCAAAGGAGCTCCTGCTTAGAATTTCACCTCTGTTCTACAGAAAGGATCCCTAGTACAGAACCTTGCCACCTAATAAGCTTATTTCTCACAGCTCTTTTCTCCTTCTGGCCCTCCTCCACTGGACCAGAAATCTCCAGAGATTTGAGGGTGAATTCTGGGGATGCTGGGATTTGGGAAGGGAAGGGACCACAGCGGGCTACAATGTCATAAAGTCTACCCTGCATTTCAGCCATTTACTCGAGGGGGAAATTCAAAACTGTACTGGTTGAATGATTACTCTCACACATAAAGTGTGTAAATAAGCGTTTAGTGCAATATAAAACAATACATGCAGCAAAACATTAGAACGCACACCCTCTCGTCACTCCCCAGTCCATTTTCCCTATCAAGGTCTCAGAGGTGTCGCCTTCTGCTGCTTTTTGCAGTCCGAACCTCAGGTGGAGTTGGGGGTGTCGTTCAGTGCAACTTCTCTTAGAGACCTTGATAGGGAAAACGGACTGGGGGAGCGATGAGAGGGTGTGCGTTCTAATGTTTTGCTGCATGTATTGTTTTATATTGCACTAAACGCTTATTTACACACTTGATGTGTGAGAGTAATAACTCAACCGGTGCAGTTTTGAATTTTGCCATTGTTAATACACCGGTGCCCGTGTTCTTGCATTTACTCTGGGGGAGCTGAGCTTTGGTGCCTGGAGACCAGTCATAGTTCTGGGAGATCTCCAGGCCTTAACGGGAGGTTGGCAACCCTGCTCTTCCAACTCCAGGAAGCAGGCTTGAGATGGTCTCTGCCAACCTCCTGTTTTGATGATATTTCTAATTGCATTCAGCCTGAAGAATCGCTGGGGACCCTTCAGAGACACTGCATTATACATGCAAAGATTTCAGATCTCTCCCATTCCAGCCAAACGCATCTTCTCCAGGGCATCGTTAAGCCCTGTGCAGCGCCCGCATCTTCCGCAGCCACCTCCCGAGGTAGGAACATATTTCTGGCTCCCAAATCTCAAGCTCCAGTCCTGGCTGTCTTCTAACTCTGTTTGCTGTTTGCCTGCAACGACATCCTTTCCTCCCGATGCAGGAGTAGTGTTTTGGCTGGCAGGCCTCCCCTGAGTTCATGAGAGTGGAAAATAAATATCACCTCCAAATAAGTGAGATTTGGGATCTGCAAAATGGGGGAGGGAGAACCACCCTTCAAACCCTTAGATTGCCACATTAATTCAGATTTTGGCTCATTCCATCTTAAAGCAGGAGACTCGGCCGCATGGCTGTGTGTGTCTCGGAGGAGTTCAAAAGTATGTCGGCTCTGTGAGAAATGCCTCCACAAGCCTAACTCCTGTAATAAGTTGGTTTTCAGTTTCGTTACAGAAGGGAAAAGAAAGAGGGAAAGAGAGGGAGAGATGCTACCTCCGGAAATGGTTTCCAGTCTCCAACATCTTAAAAACAGAACATTGTGAAGGTGATATTTCTTGGCGATTTTTGTGTGTCAGTACCATGGTATTTTTTTCCCCCCACTGAAGCACTGAGAGAGTTGAAGTCAGCCAGCAGCGAAAGGGAAATTGAATGGGGATCCTGATGTGAAATTTGCAAAATGGCTGCTGGGAAACCGAAAACCCTAAGGGCTCCTCTGTCTCCTTGCTATTCTCCAAACGTTATCCCTTCTTTGTACACTTGCAAACACACTAGTCAGGGCTTTTTTTGTAGCAGGAACTCCTTTGCATATTAGGCCACACCCCTGATGTAGCCAATCCTCCAAGAGCTTACAGGGCTCTTCTTACAGGGCCTACTGTAAGCTCCAGGAGGATTGGCTACATCATGGGGTGTGGCCTAATATGCAAAGGAGCTCCTGCTACAAAAAAAGCCCTGACACCAGTGAAAACAAGGGATCCACTGAAACCTAGGATGATGTTATGGGATAATTTAACACTGGAAGAAAGTGCAAATGGTCCCCTCCAGTTGAGGTCCAGTGAAGAGAACGTTCTGCATGTGAGACTTTGCCTGTGCATGTTCCATGTGCATGTTGAAATTATCACTTGATGTTACTGTTATGTGATGAGATTCCATATGTGAAGTACCTTGGAGCTAGGCTTGCCAGTCCCCAGGTCCCAGCAGGCGTTCTCCCACTTTCCCAGGCTCCTTCCTGCCCCCAGTCAGCTGGCCTTTCCACCTCCACAGGCTTCAGACACCACTTGGAAAGACTTCCTCTTGGGGTGGTGCGTCTGTGTCTTTAAGGCTGAAGGGGGGTGGGGGAGCAGGCAGAACAACATGGCTGTGAAAGCAGCCCAGACCCTCCGTTTGTTGCACAATTTTTGCAGAGGTAATTTGCATAGTGTGAAGGTAAACTTGAACCATTGGTTGCCCTGTGTTACTCTGAAGAACTTGGAAGTTCAGCAACTCGTGAGTAAAGGTGTCAATCCCCAGGTGGGGGCAGGGGATACCTGGTTTGGAGGCCCTCCCCCAGCTTCAGAGTCATCAGAAACTGGCGGGGGGGGGGAAAGGAAATGTCTGCTGGGCACTTCATTATTCCGTATGAAGATTGATTGATGGGTATAATGGAGAATTAATCCTGGGGTATCTGAGGCTCTGGAGGGGCAGTTTTTTGAAGTAGAGGCACCAAACTTTCAGTGTAGCATCTGATGAGCCTCCTCAAAATGCTCTCCAAGTTTCAAAAAGATTGGAACAGGGGGTCCAATTCTATGAGCTCCAAAAGAAGGTGCCCCTAGCCTTCATTATTTCTAATGTAGGGAAGGCATTTAAGAAGATGAAGATATTGGATTTCTATCCCGCCCTCCACTCCGAAGAGTCTCAGAGCGGCTCACAATCTCCTTTACTTTCCTCCCCCACAACAGACACCCTGTGAGGCAGATGAAGATATTGGATTTATATCCCGCCCTCCACTCCGAAGAGTCTCAGAGCGGCTCACAATCTCCTTTACCTTCCCCCCCCCCCACCAACAGACACCCTGTGAGGTAGATGAACATATTGGATTTATATCCCGCCCTCCACTCTGAAGAATCTCAGAGCGGCTCACAATCTCCTTTACCTTCCTCTCCTACAACAGACACCCTGTGAGGTAGATGAAGATATTGGATTTATAGCCCGCCCTCCACTCCGAAGAGTCTCAGAGCGGCTCACAATCTCCTTTCCCTTCCTCCCCCACAACAGACACCCTGTGAGGTGGGTGGGGCTGGAGAGGGCTCTCACAGCAGCTGCCCTTTCAAGGACAACCTCTGCCAGAGCTATGGCTGACCCAAGGCCATCTCAGCAGGTGCAAGTGGAGGAGTGGAGAATCAAACCTGGTTCTCCCAGATAAGAGTCCGCACACTTAACCACTACACCAAACTGGCTCTCCTTTAAAAGATATGTGGTCCCCTTAAATGTGATGGCCAGAACTCCCTTTGGAGTTCAGTTGTGCTAAGTTATCACAACTTTGTTTATGGCTCCGCCCCCAATGTCTCCTGGCTCCACCCCCAAAGTCCCCAGATATTTCTTGAATTGGACTTGGCAACCCTTCTTGGAGCATGATCAGCATCTCAGACAAAGGCTGATTTCTTCAACTAAACAAAGGTCTTCTACCATATCCCAGTTATTATTTAGTTAGTACTTGCCTCCTCTTTGAGTGTGGCATTTTTGTCTCTACCATGAATGGCAAATGTGTCTTTGCAGAGGTTCTTCTGCTTTTCAGGCAGTGGACCAGAGGTGTAGTTGGGGATGCTACCAAATTTTGATGAAGCCATCCCCTTTCTGCCAGCTACTAGTTTGTATCTGGATTTCATGCAGGGGATAGGGGCAGTGACTGAAATACTGGGGTGAGCACTTGAGTGGAGGGCATTTGTACATGCAGAGGGAGTTTTGCCAACCTCCAGCTGGGACCTGGAGGTCTCCAGACTACAAAGATCAGTTCTCCTGGAGGAAGTGGCGCTTCAGAGAGCAGGATGAAAGGCATCATATCCCCCCTGAGCTTCCTCTCTTCCCCAAATTTCTGCCCCCCTGGTCTCCAGGAATTTCCCAAGCTAGCATCAGCCATCCGATGTGGAAGCATCTTCACTCCCTACATTTAGGAAGGTGCGCTAAGGCAATTGTGTTCTCCACAGCATTTGACAGAGGGTTCGTGGCAGAGCATTTATTCAGATTTGTTTGCATTTTTATAATTACAATTTTTTTAAAAAAAAATTGTGCCTTTCACTCTGATTTCAATTTTGTTTTTAATCTGTACTTTAAAAATCTAGTTAATGGCCCTGCTGCATTTTGTGCACAGCATTGCTTTGGTATCTACCTCAAGTCTGAGAGTGGTAGGAAAATAGATGTGTTAAGTAAGAAAGAAAACTGCTGACCTTAGGGCTGCCAATGCCAACCTTTAGAGATCCATAGACAGCCATTGACATTTAATTTAAAAGAATAAAAAGAGGCTGTTTTCTTCAGCAGAAGCACTTTAATTGATCAGAGGAACTCTTCAAGCACTTTAGTCTACCTCAAGAGTGGTTGGGAATGGACTACTGAATCCATCTTATTCAGTGTTGTAAATGCACCAGTGGTGTGAATTGTTTATTGCTTATGGTACATGCATTATATATAAACAGGGGTTTTTTGTAGCAGTACTTTTTGCGCATTAAGCCACACACACCCTGATGTAGCCTATCCTCTAAGAGCTTACAGGGCTCTTAGTACAGGGCCTACTGTAAGCTCTTGTAGGATTGGCTACATCAGGGGGTGTGGCCTAATATGCAAAGGAGATCCTGCTACAAAAAACAAAACAAAACCACCCTGTATATAAATATTACATATGAGATTTGGAAACTGATATATAGCGACAGGGTTGCCAGGTCCAATTCAAGAACTATCTGGGGACTTCGGGGATGAAGCCAGGAGACTTGGGGGTGGAGCCAGGAACAAGGCTGCGACAAGCACAACTCCAAAGGGAGTTCTGGCTGGCTATCATCACATTTAAAGGGACCGCACAGCTTTTAAATGCCTTCCCTTCTTTAGGGACACATAGAATTAGAACCCCTGGACCAATCTTTTTGAAACTTGGAGGGTGTTTTGCAGAGAGGCACCTGATGCTATGCTGCAAATTTGGTGCCTTTACCTCAAAAAACAGGGGCTCCCAGAGCCTCAGATATCCACAGATCAATTTTCTATTATACCCTATGAGAATAGGTCTCTATAGGGAATAATGAGAGCCCCCCCCTCTGCTTTCTGATGACCCTAAAGTGTGGGGAGGGCCTCCAAACCAGGGGATCCCCTTCCCCCACCTGGGGATTAAGGAAACAAAAAGCCCCACGTGAAACCAGCTTCTATATCAAATTACATAAACAAGAAAAACCATTCATATATAAATAATTGTATTTAACCCACATATATTACTTTTATCAAAACAACCATAATACTCAGTCCTTAGAACAAAAGGAAGCATTTACACCAAGAGTTCTTTTCCTTTATATGGTAAGAATGTCCAGCTTTTCCGTGTAATCCTGGTGTGATCTTCCAAATGATGAATGTCTCTCAGTGGATGCAGCCAAATAATTCAATGTTCAAAGAGGAAAGGGACAAGGTTGTACTAATACCCTTGTTTCGCAAAAAGCTTTTTCAATCTATAAAACCTCTTAGCAGAGAACTTCTTCAAGCTGCAATGCACCTCTTGGTAGAGAGCTTATTCAAGTTGGAATAGACATCTTAATAGAGAGCTTCTTCAAGCTGCAATAAACCTGAATAATATGATAAAAAGCATACAAAGATTCAATGATGCAATAAACCTGTTGCAAATAAGCCATGAAACATTTAAAACACTGAATAAAAGCAGCATACCTCTTAGCAAATTCTTAAAGCAAAGGCAATCATAGCCCAAATGTTTTCTAACTGAACACCCAAAGGTGCTGCAAGGAATACAACTTAATGGCTTATATGCATCAGGTGCAACAATTCACAATGTTCCTTAAAGATACAGGGCGTTTTCGCACAGACCTTAATCAGTAGCAACGCCCCTCTTCACCGCGCAGGATCGGCGCGGATTTCGCACTAATTGCCGCGGAGCACCCGGAAGAGCCGGAAAGTCCCGCGGCTTTTGCGGCACAAATGGAAACTGGTTTTTGGCGGTTTCCGTTTGCGCCGCAAAAGCCGCGGGACTTTCCGGCTCTTCCGGGTGCTCCGCGGCAATTAGTGCGAAATCCACGCCGATCCTGCGCGGTGAAGAGGGGCGTCGCTACTGATTAAGGTCTGTGCGAAAACGCCCACAGTGTCACCTGCCACAGCAATATCCAAAATATAGTCTCAAAAAGAATTAAACCACATACATCTTTCTGATGACCTTAAAGTGTGGGGAGGGCCTCCAAACCAGGGGGTCCCCTGCCCCCACCTGGGGATTGGCAGCTCTATATAGTGAGGAATCTTATAGTTCATAGTATTTTGTATTTCTTTGGGTTGCAACTTTAGGTGAGGCCTGGAGATTTCCCAGAATTACAACTGATCTCCAGACAACAGAGATCAGTTTCCCTGAAGAAAGTTACTGCTTTGGAAGGTGCACTTTCTGTCATCACATTCCTCCCTTCCCCAAACCCTTCCCTCCCCCCACACTCTACCCCCAATTGTCTAAGAATTCCCCAAGTCAGAGCTGGTAGCCCTAGCTGACTTCTGCTACTCAATAATGTCCCAAATTTTGTTTAAGGTATTAAACAGACTTATTTTCAGATTTTTCTAGTAACCAGCATGCAGTGGGTTACACATATACCACTTAAAAGAGTTCTGGAGAGCTGGAACTGGTTTAAGCATTTTGGGGTACCCAAATGATTATAGTCCTCCTTGTTTGGGAGACGTTTTAAAGTGGCTCTTTTTCTAGTTTCTCTAGTAATTTGGGTGAGCAGCGGCGTTTGTGTATCAAATGTCATTCCATTTTTCACCGAGGATACATTTTAATGAACTTGAGCTAGGCCAAGTTTCCTGTTTTGTAGAATGGATTAGAAGTTCCATTTCCATTTTTTTCCAGTATGCAGAGTCTCTGGCAACCAATGGAACAGTCTTGCAGGTTAACTGGAAACACTCCAACCATTTCAGTATTCCCAGATGAGTCAGTTGCCATGAGGCCCAGGCGTCATTACATATAGAATATCATGGAATAAATTAAAATGGAAATAACATAGATGCAGATGATTTTGAGTTTGTCTGAAAACAATTGAGCAGAACCGCTGATGGAATTATTTGGGTAGCTTTTTGGGAACTAGAAATAGGGGGGGGGGGCATTCAGAAGTCAAGAGAGTCTGAATTGCTTCCAGCTTCTTCCCTCCCCTTAGGGTTGCCAAGTCCAATTCAAGAAACATCTCAGGACTTTGGGGGTGGAGCCAGGACCAAGATTGTGACAAGCACGATTGAACTTCAAAGGGAGTTCTGGCCATCACATCTAAAGGGACCGCACACCTTTTAAATGCCTTCCTTCCATTGGAAATAAAGAAGGTTAGGGCACCTACTTTTGAAGTTCATAGAATTAGACCCTCTAGTCCAATTTTTTTTTTAAACTTGGTGGTGTTTTGAGGAGAGGTACCAGATGCTATGCTGAAAATCTGGTGCCTCTGCATCAAAAAGCAGCCCCCCCCAAGCCCCAAATACCCATGGGTCAATTCTCTATGGGAATCAGTCTCCATAGGGAATAATGGAGTACCCAGCAGACATTTGCCCCCCCCCCCCACTTTCTGATGACCCTGAAGCAGGGGGAGGGCCTCCAAACCGGGGGATCCCCTGCCCCCACCTGGGGATTAAATACACACCTACATAAAGCTGCGCAGTGCTACTTTACAGATTAACATTGACTTCAATGTAAGTCTTACATATCCAATTGCTTACATAACCATTCAACATTCAAAATACAGATATATATATATAAAACATATTTCAAAGATACCATACTCATCCGTCCAAAGATGCTATTTAAAGAAACAGTTCCAATAATGCCCATGTGTGCGTAATAGCTCAACCGATGCAGACTTTCTGATGGAAATGAATGCTTCCCATCAGAAAGCCTGCATCGGTTGAAATATCTTTGAAATATGTTATTGTGACATATTTCTGTTTTGAATGCTGAATGGCTCTGTAAGCAGTTGGATATGTAAGACTTACACTGAAGTCAATGTTAATCTGTAAAGTAGCATTGTGCAGCTTTACGTAAGTGTGTATTTACCTATCAGCGGTGGTTTCCTTCAGTGTGTAATAACAACCCGCCTGGGGATTGGCAACCCAGCCTCCCCTGCAAAACAAAAGACCCAATGTGCCTAAAACAAATGGCAAAAAACGATCAAGCGAGAGTGCCCACAAATGTCTAACGGTGAGCCCTGCTTTGAGCTGGAGTTTCAGCCCAAACAGCCCTCCTGCCAAGGGCAGCCAACTCTGACAATCCCAACTCCTGTCCTGATTGGCTTGAGGCAGGGCCTTTTCTGTAGCAAGAACTCCTTTGCATATGAGGCCACGCCCCTGATGTAGCCAATCCTCCAAGAGCTTACAGAGATCTTAGTACAGGGCCTACTGGAAGCTCCAGGAGGATTGGCTACATCAGGGGTGTGTGGCCTCATATGCAAAGGAGTTCCTGCTACAAAGAAAGCCCCAGCTGGGGGGAACAAATGGGCTAAGAAGGGGGAATAAAGGACCTAATGGCTCTTGAGAAAGAAATAGGATAAATTCTATCGGAGCAATGAATTTTGCGCTTTCAAGTTCCTCCTGTGCCTAATTTCCTGGTTCAGCTCAGTTTCCATTTAAGGGCAGTGCTCCTGCCATCTTTCCATTGGCAGCCTCGTGCACCCTGGAAATGGGAGACGGTTGCCATTTCAATGATGAATGCTTTCCTCCATCGAATTGCAATTACAGGTTTTAATCAGCTCATTATTCCGCCTAGGATTTGGGTCTTGACAGTTATGCAGTGGAAACTAATTGAATTGGCTTCACCTCAAGGCGTTCCTGTAAAAAAGAGAGAGAAAGAGAGAGAGAAAAAGTCTAATCATTGGGGATTTGGGGGGCTAATTGGCTGCCTTGGATCTAATTTCCTTGTTTCCCCCACTATCTTCCTTCCACCACCTCTGAGAGAAGGAAGCAAAGGGCTTCCTTTACTTCCTTTACTCCACCAGCTCCCTTTACTCTCTTGCTCTTATTTTTCTCCTGCCTCCCCACCCCCTTTAATTTCTGGTGAACTGCAGGAGAAAATGGTAAAAGAAAATATAAGCTGGTAGAAATTGGATGGGAAGCCGTTGAAAGGCTTCCTGCACCCTGTTGAGGCTGGCTCCACATTCAATAGGTTATTTGGCTCTCCTAATTGACTAGAAGACAAGAGGGGGTGATGGTTATAACATCAGACTTTTGCATGGTTATTAAAAAGGTCAGAATACATAAAGGAAGGGCCAGGATATTTCAGCAGACTACATCAATACTGAATCAGGCCCTTGGTCTATGAAGGTCAGCACTGAGCCAGTTTGGTGTAGTGGTTAAGTGCACAGACTCTTATCTGGGAGAACCAGGTTTGATTCCCCACTCCTCCACTTGCAGCTGCTAGAATGGCCTTGGGTCAGCTGTAGCTCTTGCAGAGCTGTCTTTGAAAGGGCAGCTGCTGTAAAGAGCTTTCTCAGCCCCACCCACCTCACAGGGTGGCTTTTTGTGGGGAGAAGGTAAAGGAGATTGCAAGCCACTCTGAGATTCAGAGTGTAGGGTGGGGTATAAATCCAATATCTTCATCTTCTTCATTGTCTACTCTGACTGGCAGTCACTCTTTATGGTCAGAGGCGTAAATCTTTCAGAGCACCACTAATCCTTTTACCTGGTTGTGGGACCTTCTGTGTATGAAGCAGATGAAGATCCTGTGAATTTAGAGGGAGGTGTTTGTGAGTTTCCTGCATTGTGCAAGGGGTTGGACTAGATGACCCTGGAGATCCCTTCTAACTCTATGATTCTATGATCTGTGACTAAGCAATGCCCCACCATTGAATAGACCTGCCTTTCACCAAATCAGACAATTGGTCTCTCGAGGTCAGCATTGTTTACTCTGACTGGCAGCAGCTCTTCATGATCTCAGGCCCAGGTCTTGCAAGTCACCCCCAGTCCTTTAGCTGGAGACCTTATGGGGAATGTTCTGTATGCAAAGCAGAGGAAGAGGGGCCATGGCTTAGTGGTAGAGCATCGACTTTGCATGAAGACTGTCCCAGGGTCAATCTCCATCATCTCTAGTTAAAAGATCAGGTAAGTAGGTGATGTGAGAGACCTCTACCTGAGACCCTGAACAGATGCTGCTAGTCTAGAGACAATACTAACCGATGGTCTGATTCAGTAGAAGGCAGCTTCGTGTCTGCTCAGATGCCACTGAACCGTGGCTGCACTCCAGGAATAGACAGGGCGGGTGCTATCATACTGGGAAATTGGAGCGATATTATCTCAGCTGCTAAAAGGCCACTTGAGTTTGGTCTGTTTCTGGGCAATCAGACTGCCGCAGTTGAAGCGGAAGGATAGCGGGGTGGGGGAAACCCGAACGCGCCTGGCGTGATCGTACTGCTCTTCCGCTTTTGAGTCGCCCCTAGGTGTTCAGATGGCCAGCAAATATGCACCCTAAATGCAATTCAGGGGGAAACTACCGGGAAGATCCAGGTGGCTTTTTAATCCGGATAGGAGGCGTCTGGAGATGGGATGAGAATGGGTACAGCTTGGAGGGCGGATGTGCTCATGTGGTTGTGCACATTTAATCTGAATGGGAGTCGTGGCTGGGTTGGTGTGAAAACACCCATCGATTTTGTTGTTCAAACACAACAGTTTCCTGTTTGGATTGAGTCTCCCCATCCATGGACTTCCCTATGCAGAGCGCCAAGATTATCCAGTTGTGATTGTCTAACCAAGCAGCCAGATTCTCACAGGAGATAAAGGGCTCTGAGCATAATTTAAGATAACAGATACTTATCACCTTATTCGTCTGCCAGAGTCTCGCAGATGGCAGTGCAAAAGCCAATTTCAGCTGCGAGTGGAGGCCAAACCAGATGTTAATGTAGCATATGGGGGCTATAAATGCTAGACTTGCTGATCTCTTTGCAGATACAAACGGTACTAAGATCATCTCGCGCTGCCTTTCTCTCTGTGCCAGCAATACGTGAGATGGGGTCGATAATTTTGCAGGATGTAGCCTCTCGAGGCATAGCTCCCCAAGCCCTGGAATGCCTTTTCCTCAAGAACCCAGCCAGCCCCCTTATTGTTGGCCTTCTGGAAGCAATTAGACGAAGAAGAAGAAGAAGAAGAAGAAGAAGAAGAAGAAGAAGAAGAAGAAGAAGAAGAAGAAGATATTGGATTTATATCCCGCCCTCCACTCCGAAGAGTCTCAGAGCGGCTCACAATCTCCTTTCCCTTCCTCCCCCACAACAGACACCCTGTGAGGTGGGTGGGTCTGAGAGGACTCTCACAGCAGCTGCCCTTTCAAGGACAACCTCTGCCAGGGCTATGGCTGACCCAAGGCCATTCCAGCAGCTGCAAGTGGAGGAGTGGGGAACCAAACCCGGTTCTCCCAGATAAGAGTCCGTGCACTTAACCACTACACCAAACTGGCTCTCCTAGATAATCCATTAATTGCCTTGCCCCCTTTAGAAACTGGAATTCAGTGGCATACCGCTTCTCTGCTTTGCCATTATGGTTGACATGACAGGCCTCTCCTTCATGAGGAACCACGGCTCAGGGGCAGAACATCTGCTTTGCATGCAGAAGGTCCCAGATTTAGTGTCTGGCAACAAATGAACAGCAGTGGTTTGCCTTTGTCTGCCTCTGCACAGCGATGCAGGCCAGACCTTGCTTAGCTTCTGAAATTCAATGGGATCAGGCTAGCCCGGGCCACGCACATCAGGGCAGGCACAGTAGAATGCCAAAATAAAATTTAAAAATGTAAATGTTCTAGTGGAACTGAAACGATGAAGGAGTGGAGCGCAAGCATGCAGTGGCATTCTGCTGCAAGCAAGGAGGGCAATATGGGAATTCAGGTCACCTCTTCTGTTTGAGAAAAATTAAGATGACCAGATGACATGGAAGAAACACCTGTTCAGGTTGTTGTAAGATCTGGCTGTAAATAAAGAGATCTACTTTTTTTTTAACTAAAAGAAAAAAATATGCAACCTACACAACCAGGAAGACCAACCAGAAAATTACTTCTTTTCTCAATAGCTCCGGTTTCTGTGCCTTGCTGTGTTATCTCTTGCCCTGAACTTCAACAGTGTAATTAAGAGAGTGGCAGTTGATGTTCTCCTCCTTCCCTTTTCACTGAAATCTGTAGAGCCCTGAATTCCAGGCTCCCTGGTTGGCTGGAGTGAGCAAGAAATAAGCTGCATAACACCAGGGTGGACCTTGGGATTCCTGTTACAGTTGGAATTTTCACTCACTCAAAAGCCTTTATTGGCATATATCAGATTTATTTTATTGTATTTATTTATTATTGATTAACAAACAAACAAAACAGATAAACAGATACAGAAATAACAAAAACAGTCATATGCAGCTATGCATTGGACAATCGATCCTTGATTACCAAACTCAAGAATAAAGCAACCTTTTCAGTTATTTCAGATAACAAATCATTCAGAAGATGGCCTTTACATTGTCTGAGCAGCCTGTCATATCGGACAAAACTGGATCTAGTAGATTTGCTCATCGGCTCATTTACAGTTGGAATTCGCTATGCGTCTTGTGTCTGTCGCCCAGCGATTGGTGGGGATACTTGGAGACACAGTTATCTGGTCCAGCTCTAATAATAATAATAATAATAATACTTTTTATTTATATCCCGCCCTCCCCGCCGAGGCAGGCTCAGGGTGGCTCACAACATGTAAACACAATGTACAATAAAGCCATATACGATAGTTACAATTACAATTATAAAATCATCCTTAAAACGATAAAACAACTTGTATTAAAATTAACATTATGGTGCTCTGTTTCTTTTGCTGCAGGAACAAAGATCATGAAGGCTGTTATACAGGGACGGAATTCCAGCAGGAGATCCTTTGCATATTAGGCCACACCCCCCGAGGTAGCTAATCCTCCAAGAGCTTACAGGGCTCTTTTTGGTAAGCTCTCGGAGGATTGGCTACATCAGGGTAGTGTGGCCTAATATGCAAAGGAGCTCCTGCTAGAATTCCACCCCTGCTATTAGAGATCTGGTTGCCACCTCTGAGTTGGGAAATTCCTGGATATTTGGGGTGGAGCCTTGAGAGGGCGGAGTTTGGGGAGGGGAAGGATTTCAGCAGGATAGACTGTCATAGAGTCTACCCTACAAAACAACCATTTTCTCCAGGTTTGAGCCCACTAGAAGGTTAAAGCAACAAGATTTTCACTACGGGACTTGAATCTTGATTTTCTCCTACAAACCAATACAGCTGCCCACTAAACTATTTCCTCCAGGGGAACTTGTCTTGGTAGTCTGGAAATCAGCTGTAATTCTGAGAGATCTGCCAGCCCCACCTAGAGTTTGGCAACTCTAATTGAGGAAAAAAGAAAAATCTAACCACTTATTATGGGTACCTGCTCTTTCCTTTAAAGCAGGGGTGGTCAACAGTAGCTCTGCAGATGTTTTTTGCCTATAACTCCCATCAGCCCCAGCCAGCATGGCCAATGGCTGGGGCTGATGGGAGTTGTAGGCAAAAAAACATCTGCAGAGCTACGGTTGGCCACACCTGCTTTAAACAAAAGGATTTTCTGAGCTTGGTTTTCCCTCCATCTGTTCAGGGTTTTCTTTTTTGGGCACAGTAACCTGTCAGAGCTAAAGGCCACAAGAGCATGCTGAAGGCCTTATTCTGTTGGCATTTAAGTGTAATTAGGAAACTTTCCATCTGGAGAGCTGTTCTAAAGCCATGGGGCTGGTGTGGAAGTGGGTCCTAGCTGTGCTTTGCCATCCTGGGTTCAGTTCCTCAGAAGCAAATGCAGGTTTAAAGAGCCTGCTCTCTGAGGTGCCAGCGAGAAAAAGGTGCGACGAGCTGTCAAAATTGATTTAAAGATGCATGTGGCTGTTAAGGGAGCATAAGCGAAATGGTGTCCCCTCTTAAATTCTCTCAGATATTAAGATGTAGTTAGTGTCATAAGAACATAAGAGAAGCCATGTTGGATCAGGCCAATGGCCCATCCAGTCCAACACTCTGTATCACACAGTGGCCAATATATGTGTGTGTATACACACATACACACACACACACATATATATATATACTGTGGCTAATATGGACCTCCACTCCATATTTTTATCCAATCGCCTCTTGAAGCTGGCTATGCTTGTAGCCGCTGCCACCTCCTGTGGCAGTGAATTCCATGTGTTAATCACCCTTTGGGTGAAGAAGTACTTCCTTTCATCCATTTTAACCTGACTGCTCAGCAATTTCATTGAATGCCCACGAGTTCTTGTATTGTGAGAAAGGGAGAAAAGTACTTCTTTCTCTGCTTTCTCCATCCCATGCATAATCTTGTAAACCTTGATCATGTCACCCCGCAGTCGACATTTCTCCAAGCTAAAGACCCCCAAGCGTTTTAACCTTTCTTCATAGAGAAAGTGTTTCAAACCTTTAGTCATTCTAGTTGCCCTTTCCTGGACTTTTTCCAATGCTATAATATCCTTTTTGAGGTGCGGTGACCAGAATTGCACACTGTACTCCAAATGAGACCACACCATCAATTTATACACAGCTGATCTCTTGGAGCTCAGCCCTGTTTCAGTTTGATGGTACTCAGGAATATATATTGCCCTCCACACATCATAGTTCCTTTCTCCCCTCCCCCACTTTTATGAACATTGTTGTTTGCTCCAGTTTCATCCTGATCAGTGTCTGCCTTTGACTTCTGGGTTTGCTCATTCTAATAAGGGTGTCATTTTTTCCTAAGCAGCAGGTATGCCAGTGGGGCTTCGGGTTAAACAGGAGGCTTTGTAAATGGGAAGTCACTTGCTTTGGTTTCATGACCTATCAAAAAGAAAGCAAACATAAGAACCTAAGAGAAGCCATGTTGGATCAGGCCAATGGCCCATCCAGTCCAACACTCTGTCACACAGTGGCCAAAAAAACCAGGTGCCATAAGGAGATCCATCAATGGGGCCAGGACACTAGAAACCCTCCAACTATTGCCCCCCCCCCCCCAAGCACCAAGAAAACAGAGCATCACAGCCCCAGGCACTGATGGACCTCTGCTCCATATGTTTATCCAATCCCCTCTTGAAGCTGGCTATGCTTGCAGCCACCATCACCTCTTGCGGCAGTGAATTCCATGTGTTAATCACCCTTTGGGTGAAGAAGTACTTCCTTTTACCCCTTCTAACCTGACTGCTCAGCAATTTCATTGAATGCCCGCGAGATCTTGTATTGTGAGAAAGGGAGAAAAGTATTTCTTTCTCTACCTTCTCTATTCCATGCATAATCTTGTAAACTCTGTCATGTCACCCCTCAGTCAATGTTTCTCCAAGCTGAAGAGCCCCAAGCGTTTTAACCTTTCTTCATAGGGAAAGTGTTCCAACCCTTTAATCATTCTAGTTGCCCTTTTCTGCACTTTCCCCAATGCTATGATGTCTTTTTTGAGGTGCGGTGACCAGAATTGTACACAGTATTCCAAATGAGGCCACACCATCAATTGATACAAGGGCGTTATGATACTGGCTGATTTGTTTTCAATTCCTAATAATTCCCAGAATGGTGTTGGCCTTTTTTATTGCAATCGCACACTGTCTCAACATCTTCAGTGATTTATCTACCACGACCCCAAGATCTCTCTCTTAGTCGGTCTCCACCAGTTTACACCCCATCAACTTGTATTTATGGTTAAGATTTTTGGACCCAATGTGGATTACTTTGCACTTGGTCAGATTGAATCTCATTTGCAACATTGACACCCACTCGCCCAGCCTCGACAGATCCCTTCGGAGTGTCTCACAATTTTCTCTGGTTCTTACCACCCTGAACAATTTAGTGTCATCCGCAAACTTAGCCACTTTGCTGCTTACTCCAAACTTCAAATCATTAATGAACAAGTTAAAAAGCACTGGACTCAGTACTGAGCCCTGCGTTACCCCACTGCTTCCCACCCTCCACTCCAAAAAATCGTCCATTTATACTCACTCTCTGTTTCCTATTCCTCTGTTTTTAATCCACAAGAGGACTTGTCCTTTTACCCCATGACTCTTGAGCTTACTTAGGAGCCTTTGATGAGGATCAAAAGCTTTCTGGAAGTCAAGTTAGCTACATCAATTGGGTCCCCTTTGTCCACATGTTTGTTCACCCCCTTAAAGAACAACGTGGTGTAAACGGGAGTCAGGAAAATCCAGCTGGATTCCAGAGCAGAGATCCCAATACATTTGGAGTGGTCAGTTCTTCATTAGGAACCACAGGACCAGCGAATTGCAGGTGGAGTAGCTTTGATTATGGGCGTGCATTCGGGTACATCCAAGCCGAAACAATAGTTGACTATACATTCCAGGATTGCTTCAGCTATAGCCAATCCTGAAAAATAATATTTGGGATTATTCAGGAATTCCAGATGGCTGCAATTAAAGGGCATTTATAGGGACTGCAGTCCCTTTAAGCACTTTCAGGCATTTATTAATTTTATTTTTAACTTGTTAAGGGGATACAGAATAAAGAAAAGGAATAGGAGAAAAAAAATTATAAAAACACAATACAGAGGGCAATTTTTCCAGATATTAAGGACAATCTTTGATTAAAATATATGTATATATAGCAAAATTATATGACAGTAGCTTAGTGAACCACTGTGACAACCTACTCACTTGGAGAAGGCATTTAAAGGGACTGCAGGCCTTTTAACTGCCTTTCCTCCATTCCATTGGAAACAATGGAGGATGACGGCACTTTCTTTGGGGGCTCGTAGAATTTGTTCCTTGGTCCAGTCGTTTTGAAACACACAGCAGGGCTCAAGGCGGGTAACAACAAGTACCAGCAACGATGATAACTAAATACATAAAACAATAAATAAATTGACAATTACATATTAAAACTCAATTTATAACATCAATTAAACTGATCAATCAGATGGCAGCCAATAGTTTGACACAGCTTGGTGCTTCTTCTCTCAGAAGAGACTGCAGTACTGCAGCTTACCGCTCTGTGCCACAGGGCTTAGGCTTCCCAACCCTCCCGCCCTGGCGGGGGACCCCAGAATTTACAGCCTCTTCCCCCGCTCTCCAAAAAAAAGGAAGCAGGGGGAGGGGGGAAATGGCGCCAAGGAGCGTGGTGAGCCGCCCCATTTCGGAGGAGCAGCTAAGGTGACCGGAGAAAAGGCGGCGGCAGCACAGCGGCATCGCCCGCTCTGCTCCGCCTCTGAGGTGAAATCAGAGAAGGGGAGGGCGGAGGGAAGGAACACATTTAAAAAGGTGTGCCGTCCCTTGAAATGAGATGGCCAAAACTCCCGTTGGGGTTCAGCTGTGCTTGTCACACTCTTGCTCCTAGCTCCACACCAGTGTCTCCTGGCTCCACCCCCAAAGTCCCCAGAGATTTCTTGAATTGGACTTGGCAACCCTAACAGGGCTCCTACTTGTGGATGTTAGGATGATGGATAAACAGAGGAATAAACAAGCAGGGGGAGGCCAGTGAAGATGGAATTGCCATCTCCTCAACTGTAGTACTGGTGGAACACCTCCATTTTGCAGGCCCTCTGAAACTGCATTAGGTCGCAATGGTCTGGATCTCACTTGAGAGACTGTTCTGCTAAGAAGAAGAAGATATTGGATTTATATCCCGCCCTCCACTCCGAAGAGTCTCAGAGCGGCTCACAATCTCCTTTACCTTCCTCCCCCACAACAGACACCCTGTGAGGTGGGTGGGGCTGAGAGGGCTCTCACAGCAGCTGCCCTTTCAAGGACAACTTCTGCCAGAGCTATGGCTGACCCAAGGCCATTCCAGCAGCTGCAAGTGGAGGAGTGGGGAATCAAACCCGGTTCTCCCAGATAAGAGTCTGCACACTTAACTGTCAGAACTCAAGAACGTCAAACGGATCCCATACTTAGTTACAAAGCTAGGATTTTATTGAAGAGAACTAGGTGCTGGAAAAGGCAAGATAACAGTAATGGCGAGAGCCAGCATCAGCTTGATTTTATACACGTAAAGCAAACATCTCACAAAGCCACAATTCACATCTCAGGGCGCAGCTGTCTTCTCACCATCACTATCAGTAGAGAGGATGCCTCCCTACTTCGAAGGCCATGCTGTTCGGCTTCAAAGGGTCCCAGTGTGAGAATGTGCAGAGACAAGACATAATTCATTCTACAGCCCCAAATATTTTGGATACCAGTGGGGCAAGGTTAATTACTATTCAGGCACTCTGGGTTAAGCAGAGGTTACAACATGGAGTCAGTTTGGTTCAGTTACAATACAGCTTTAAGGCACAGTAAAACTACCATACAGCATTGGTCACATTATAGGGGACCAGCAGCAAAGATACAAGTTCTGACATACTGCCCCCCCCTAAGCGCCCCCTCCCGCGGGACCGACTTTGGGCTTGTGCGGGTACAGTAGGTGAAACTTTTTCAGCAGTTGCGGAGCCACTACGTTCTGAGATTCGACCCACTCGTCACAGCTCGGGGGGAAGTGTTTCCACCTGATCAAATAATACAGTTTCCCCCGTTTGACTCTGGAGTCCAGGATCTCCTGGACTTCATGGTGACTCTGACCCCTCACTATCGTCGGAGGGGGCGGCGGGGCCCTGGGATGGAAGGACGTAGCACCAGGGTCTTTCCGAAGCAAGCTGCAATGAAAAACAGGATGGATCTTACTTAGAGACTTGGGTAGTTCGAGTTCTACCGTTACTTTATTTATTACCCTTTTGATTTTGAAAGGTCCGAGGAACTTCAGGGCCAGTTTGCGACAGGACTGAGGAAGGGGGAGGTTTTTTGTTGACAGGAAAACTGTATCCCCCACCTTTAGGTCCCACTCCGGAGAGTGTTTTTTGTCAAATTGTTTTTTGTATGCTTTTTTCGCTTCTTCCAGGTTTTCCTGAATCCCCTTCCAGCCTTCACGAAGTCCCTCCCACCACTGTTGGCACGATGTGGGTTGGGATGGGCTAGCTGGGAGGGCGAGCGTGGGGAACGGCTTGCCCTCGTAACCATTGATGATTTGAAAAGAGGAGGTTTTGGTTGAGCTATGGAGGCTATTGTTGTAGCCGTATTCTGCAAAGGGGAGGAGGTCTACCCAGTTGGACTGTTGGAAATTAATGAAGCAGCGGAGGTATTGCTCAAGAAGGCCATTAACCCTCTCCGTCTGTCCGTCCGACTGGGGGTGGTAGGCAGAACTCAATCCCTGCTCAATACCAGCCAGTTTGCAGAACTCCCGCCAGAAGTTGGCAACGAACTGTGTTCCGCGGTCACTAATGACCTTGTCTGGGAATGAGTGTAGGCGTACAATGTGAGTGAAAAAGAGCTGGGCGAGTTTTTTAGCGGTAGGTAATTGTTTGCAAGGAATGAAGTGAGCCTGCTTTGAAAAGGTATCGACTACGACCAAGATGACTGTTTTGCCCTGCGAAGGCGGGAGCTCCACAATGAAGTCCATGGAGACTACCGACCAAGGTCGGGTGGCCGTAGGGAGGGGGACTAGGTGGCCCGGAGGTTTGCCCCCCCTCCGTTTTGCCATGAGGCACGTGGGACATGAGAGTACAAACTCTGAAACATCTTTTTTCATTTTTGGCCACCAAAATTGGCGGGTGAGCAAGTTGAGCGTTTTAACATAGCCAAAGTGGCCAGCCAAGCGACTTGAGTGGCAGCGGTCCAAAACCTCTTTCCTGAGCGGATCGGGCACATAGATTTTTTCATTATGTAACCAGAGCCCGTTCTCGGCTTTGATCAAGTTGGGGGGGCGGTCAGCCTCTTGTTTGTACTCCGAGAGGAATCGAGAAAGTAATTCTAAGTCCGGAGGGTCGGTCTGTTTGCCGGAGCGGGTGGTGACCCCCCCCGCGATGGCTGAGGGGGAAATTAGCGAGTCCACCACCTCCTCCCTAAGACTGTCATGTTGGGGCAGGCGGGAAAGGGCGTCCGCTAAAAAGTTCTTTGAGCCTGGGATGTGTTTCAGCACAAAGTCAAACTTAGCAAAGAAGCCTGCCCACCGGATCTGTTTTGCAGTCATTTTGCGACGCCCAGTGAGGGCTTCCAGGTTTTTGTGATCGGTCCAAATTTCGAAGGGGACTCTTGCTCCTTCAAGCCAGGAGCGCCAGGTCTTTAAGGCAAACATGACTGCAAACGCTTCTTTGTCCCAGACTGACCAGTTTCTTTGTTCATTGGAAAATTTCCTGGAAATATAGGCACATGGTCGGAGCGCCCCATCCTCCCCCCTCTGCATTAATATGGCTCCTACAGCGGCGTCGGAGGCGTCGCATTGGACCACGAAGGGCTTTAGTTCGTCAGGGTGCGCTAGCACGGGTTCGGAGGTGAAGAGGCGTTTTAGCTCAGTGAAAGCTTTTTGACAGTCCGGCGTCCACGTTAGGCGTGCGCCGGGTTTTTTAGCCTCGTCACCTTTCCCTTTGGTTTTGAGGAGTTCTGTAAGGGGGAGCATGACCGTGGCGAACCCCTTTATGAAGTCGCGGTAAAAGTTAGCGAACCCGATAAAACTTTGTAATTGCTTGCGGGTTCGAGGGGGTTCCCAGTCTAACACCGCTTGGACCTTTGCGGGGTCCATGGACAATCCCTCCCCCGACACCCGGAAGCCCAAATAATCAAGTTCGGTCTTGTGGAATTCACATTTCGACAGTTTGGCATACAGTTTGTGTTTACAAAGGGTGCTTAACACTTTTCTGACCAAAGGCACATGAGACTTTAGATCTTGTGAATAGATAATGATGTCATCAAGGTACACCACCACCCCCTTGAACAGGAAGTCCCGCAGCACTTCATTGATAAAGTTCATAAAAACGCCCGGGGCTCCCTGTAGCCCAAACGGCATGACAAGGTACTCAAATTGTCCCAGTGGGGTGTTGAAGGCTGTTTTCCATTCGTCCCCCTCTTTGATGCGGACGCGGAAGTACGCGTCCCGGAGGTCGAGTTTGGTAAATATTTTCCCCTTTGCTACAGTGTTTAACAAGTCCTTTATCAACGGGATCGGGTAGGCGTTGGACATGGAAATCCCGTTTATCGCACGAAAATCTGTGCAAAGTCTAAGCGACCCGTCCTTTTTCTTTCGGAATAGGACGGGGGCGGCATGGGGGGCTGTGGCCGGTCGAATAAAACCACGCTTTAGATTTTTGTCCAAAAACTTTCGGAGTTCCGCCTTCTCCGCCCAACCCATGGAGTACAGTTTCGCTTTGGGAAGCTGCTGCCCGGGGATTAGTTCAATGGCGCAGTCTGTAGGGCGGTGGGGCGGTAGTTCATCCGCTTCCTTCTCGCTAAATGCCAGTTTTAAGTCTCGGTACTCCTTGGGGATGGAGGCGACTTCCTCAAGTGTGAGGCACGCCCGCATGTTTTGGGGGGGGGCGTGCGGCCCCCACTCGGGGCGCCAGTGGTGATGCTCGCACCTCCAATCTGGGAACCGGACGATCTGTTCCTCCCACCTTATGTCGGGTTGGTGGCGGGCGAGCCAGGCTGAGCCAACTACCACGTCGAAAGAGCAGGAGGGGGCAATTACGAAAGTTTCAATTCCCCAATGCTCCTCGGTCCCTACCGGGACCGCCTGAGTTTCTAAAACACATGGTTCCCCCCTCATGGGCCCCCCGTCCATTTGCTGAAACTGCATCGGTTGTGGCAGGGGCGAAGTGGCTAATCCCAGCGCCTCAACTAGGCGGGGGGTGATCAAGTCCCTGTTACACCCTGAGTCGATTAGGGCTCGGGCGTGCATGAATCTCTTTAGGTTCGGGTTTAGGAGGGTAACGGCCATAAAAAGTAAACCCCCAGTTGCTCTCACCGTGAGGAGTGCCGGCTGTTGCTGGACCTGCTTTGCGGCACCCATTAAAGCAGGTCGCTGTCGTTTCCCGCCGACTCGGTGTCATCCGACTCCTCGGTCGACTCCTCGACTGCCGCCAGGCTGGTGGTAAAATCCTCGTCAGTCGCCAAGGAAGTGGCGACGGAGCCCCGACTGGGCTCCTTCGACCGGCTGCTCTTCTTCTTCTTCGGGCCCGGGGTGGTTGGCCGCGCCGTGGGTGGCGTGGATCCCGCTTTCCCAGGGCAGTTAGCAGCAAGATGATTTGGGTCCCCGCATTGGAAGCATTTGCGGGCGGGAGACGGGGTGGAGGTCGTCGGGGCCTTCTTCCCTTCAGATTTAGTTGGGGTGTGTTTGGCTCCCTTTCTCGCTAGTTGCTGTCTCCTCATCCCCACGTGTTGGAGGTTGGTCTCCACCTCCCCGGCCAGTTGGATCCAGCCGACCAGCGTATCGGGCCTTCCCTGACTGTAACAGCGGTCGAGGATGCTCGGATTCAACCCGTTGATGAACGCGGTGTATTTCATGACCTCGTTCCATCCCCTTGCTGCCGCGCAGTACCCCAGGAATTCGGTGGCGTACTCGCGGGTGGAGCGGTTGCCCTGTTCGATGCGTTGGAGGGCAGCGACCGCCTTCTCCTCCCGTAAGGGATCTCCATACTGGCGGAGCATCGCGTGCAGGAACCCTGCCACGGTAGCTAATTCGGGCTTTCTTCCCATGAAGAGCCCCACGTACCACTTGCGGGCCGCCCCTCTCAGTCGAGACGCAATGTGGTACACTCGGCTGGCTTCGGTCGGGTAATTGGCACCCCAGTGGGTGAAGAACGTGTCGCACTGGATAGTAAAGTATTCCACGTCCTCCGGATTCCCATCGAACGTAATCTTCAACTCTCTTCCCCGTCCCTCGGCCCCACCTGGCGCTCGCGGCGCCCCAGGCGGCGGCGCTGGGCCCGGTATGGCCGGCGGGATTGGGACGGGTGGCGCAGGCGGCGCCGGGGCGGCCGGGGCCCCTGGTGCAGGTGGCGCTGGCGGTGCCGGAGCCGGCGGGGCCGGAGGTGCCGGGGCTGCTGGGCCCACCGGGGCCGGCGGCGCCGGGACGGCCGGAGCTTGCGGGGCGGGGGCCGGTGGGGCGGCGGGCGGCTGCCCCAGTGGCAACACTCCATACGGTATCCCCAGGACCGCGGTTTGCAAGGTGCGGAGCTGGTCGTGGATAGCGCCCAGGTTCTGCTGCATCTCCTCGGCCATCGTCACGCGGGAGCGGTGCACGTCGCCGTGGATCTCCCGCACCCAATCGAATAATTCGTTGCGGAGGGTCCGGATCGGGTCCTCCCCCCCTCGGGGCTCCGCGCCCTCCGCCTGGCCCTCGTCGTCGTCTCCTGCCCCTCCTTCGCCCAACATGCTTCGGTACCGCTGCTCCGCGGCGTCGATGGCTGCCGTGGACTTCCGTGGGCTCCAGGTTCGCGGAGCCGGGAAAGCGGCGTCGACCGAGAAGGGCGCTGGAACCTTAATTTTGCGTCGGACCCCCGTCACGTTTGGGTCGAGCGGCGGGTCCTCCGATGGGGTGGTGGGCTCTCCGTCGTCTGGTACTTTTGCCGCCATCGGGCCAAGCCTCCAGTACAGATAAGCCACGAACAATGGGATTACTGTTATAATGTCAGAACTCAAGAACGTCAAACGGATCCCATACTTAGTTACAAAGCTAGGATTTTATTGAAGAGAACTAGGTGCTGGAAAAGGCAAGATAACAGTAATGGCGAGAGCCAGCATCAGCTTGATTTTATACACGTAAAGCAAACATCTCACAAAGCCACAATTCACATCTCAGGGCGCAGCTGTCTTCTCACCATC